>NC_085930.1:205045000-205345000 GCF_028885625.2 Pongo pygmaeus
TAAAAATATGTAAGCTTGCATTTTTAACCTTCTTTTATTGGAGTTAATAAGTGAGGGTTTGGGATTCATTGCACTGATGTAGCTCTCCTTCTCGGATCATTTGTCAAAACTCTTATGTGTATTTATTACTTATATGTGTAAATGAATATTTCTGTGGCCAGCCAGCCATGGAATACATGTCCAGCCTGTAGGTTCTCTATGGTTGTTTAGTAAATCTTAACACGTTTTTGTTTACCTGTTTGTTTTAGTTTCCTACAGATGCTTTGAATCATGGACTTGCTTATGTTTCACGAATTGAAAGATGAAAATTTTATAGTAAAATATCTATATTGCTTCCCTATAACAATTATTCTAGACTTTCAAAATGCCTTTTTGTACTTTTCTTATATCTGACTTAATCTTATTTCTTACATCCTCTTCCTTTGGCTTTAATATCTACTTAACCAATATCTTTGATATCTGTTTTTGTTCATGATAATGAATTCTAGACTTTCAAAATGCCTTTTTGTACTTTTCTTATATCTGACTTAATCTTATTTCTTACATCCTCTTCCTTTGGCTTTAATATCTACTTAACCAATATCTTTGATATCTGTTTTTCTTCATGGTAATGAATGAGTTCTTTAATTTGTATAAATAAAGACTGGTATTTACATGTGTATTGCAAATAAGGAAACAAAGCAAAGCAAATCACAGGATACATTTTAGGGTATTTAAGTTTCAGAGTCAGGGCCAAAGGAAGTTTAACCAAAACAGATATAATAAAAATTGGCATATCCTAAGACCATCAATGGTGATATATTTAGTAATACTTACTAAATACTTAACTATGCATACTTATGGGTACAGTACATTTATTATAAAAGATGAACGAAATATCTGAATTTGAAATACATACTATTTAGAAGAGTATTTGTAACCCTATTAAAGATATATTTGCATGATTTGAATGCTTTTCTTATGGCAGGCAGGAATAAAAGCTGTGAATAAAGTCTGAAAAGCATAATGACTGACTCTAACACATACAGGATACTACGTTACAGGACCACAGCAGAGAGGAATGATGGCAGCAGGTATGTGAATGGAACCTGTTGTGGAAGGCACTGGCAACCTCTCTCCATAAAATGAAAATGTGTACCATCTTAAGTGTAGTGGATTGCTGATTACTGAGCAATTACTGTGAATCACTGACTCAGAGCTCAGATTTGGTTGTTGCTGTTATTGTTTGTCTTTTTGTTGTGCATGCTGAAATACTTCCATATCCAACTGCTTTGAGGCATAAGTAGTAAGCCTTGCTAGTGTGACATATTTTTTTCTATTTGTAAACATTATATTGAAGTATCATAAACCATGCAGAGAGGCACACAAATCATAGGTGTTGTCTTCAATGAATTTTCACCAACTGATGTTTCCATGTAACTAGCATTTAGATTTTTAAAAAGAAAACATAAACAGGACCACAGATAACTGCTTTGCCTCTTTCGGACACTAAACCCTCTAAGGAGAATCCGACTAACTTCTAGCACCATGGACACATTTTACCAGGTTCTGGATTTTATGTAAATAAACTTATACAGCATATACTCTTATTTCTACTTCTCTTGTTCAACATGGTGTTTTTCAGTTTCATCCATATTATCTTATATATAGTTTCAAATAACTCATTCTCAATGTTCACAATAGAACTTTCTGCAGTATTGGAGTACTTCTATTTCTGACTTGTCATATTGATGCTGTAATATAACAGTAGCCATTATTCACATACGGGTACTTAGTACTTAAAATATGATTAGTGCAAATGAGCAGATAAGCATTCCAAACAATATACCATTCATTCTTATGTAGAATACTATTTGGGTAGTTTCATGCTTATACTGTTTGGAATTCTCTAATTCTGCATTATATTTATATGTCTTTTTGTTTTGAGACGGAGTCTCATTCTGTCATTCAGGCTGGAGTGCAGGATGCGATCTCGGCTCTGAAAGATTCTCCCGGGGGCCTGAAAGCTTAAGGGAATGGATAACTGCCCCCTCCTCAGGCCCAGTCCCAAGGCGCAAGACCACTTGTGCCAGCAGAGTGCGTCAGCGAGATAGCAGAAGCAGGAAGAGAGCTGGATAGCAGAAGCAGGAAGATACATACCCCCTGAAGATCCAGAGGGAGGCTGTCCGGGTACTACGTAGCAGTCACGTCAGACTGGGACACTTCCTGTTTACAGTGGACTATAAAACCCATGCCCCGTCCTCACTTGGGGCTGATGCCCTTTTAGACCCCAGCGCGCTTGCGCCCAGGCGCTCATGAAAACAGCGTGTTGCTCCACATTGCCTCGTGTTGTTTGTTGGCACACTCTCAGGGTTCGAAATGATACAAGAACCTTGCAGGCTCACTGCAACCTCTGCCTCCCAGGTTCAAGTGATTTTCCTGTCTCAGCCTCCCGAGTAGCTGGGATTGCAGGTGTGCACCACCATGCCAAGCTAATTTTGTATTTTTATTAGAGACGGGCTTTCACCATGTTGACCAGGCTGATCTCGAACTCCTGACCTCAGGTGATCTGCCCGCCTTGGCCTCCCAATATGTTGGGATTACAGGCGTGAGCCACCGCACCCGGCCTATTTTTATATTTCTTTTGGGGAAAATATGTATATATTTCCATTAAGTACTTATGTAGCAGTCATATTGCAACTCTCAACTTTAACAGATTCTGTCAAATAATTTTTCTAATTGGTTGCACCAAATTATCCTCTTAACAGCAAGGTATGTATGCTCTATCTGTTCACTCCACATTCTCCTTAACTATATTGTCTGTCTCTCAATTTTACATTTTGGTAGATATTCGGTATAGCAATTGTGATTTTTACTTCCATTTTTCTTATTACTCAAGAAAGGGAACATCTTTTCATGCGTTATGAGAATGGCAGTTCACCAATGTCATCTTCCTCCCAAACACTCATAACCCGATGTATCAGAAAAATCCAATTGAGTGGCATTCTAGAAAAAAGCTGAGCAGTACTTTTCACACTTTGAAGGAAATGAAAATCATGAAAAGTCTGAGAATCTGTCACTGTCAAGGGAAGCTTAAGCTACACGACCACTAAACATAATGTGGTTTGCTGAACAGGAACTTGGACAGAAAAAGTACAGCAAGTAAACACTAAGACATTCTGAATAAGGCATAGACTTTAGTTACAAATAATGTATCCCATCAGTTCATTAATTGTAGTGAATACACCATATTAACTACATATAATACACATATTAACTCGTAATAATACACATATTAACTCATAATATGTCAATAATACGAGAATCTTAGTGTAGGTTATATGGAAATTTTCTGTACTATCATCACAAATTCTCTCTCAATCTACAACTGTCCTAAAATGAAAACTTTAAACATATACACCTAGAATGTATGTTTTTGCATCTCTTTCGACTGTCCAGAATCATGCTCCTAAATCTTAATAAACAACATTAAAATACTAATAAAGATATTGGTCAATCTTAGAGTAGAAATTGAAGTTTCATGTCTACGCATGTTTAAAAGAATGAATTTTTTTTCAAAATTCAGTGTAAAAGGTCACTAAATTCTTAAAGGTGCCTTTTGTAGACTCTGAACGAGAGACTAAAAGGAACATAGATTTCTAAACTGCCTCATAGCACTGATAGCCCATGATTGACTTACTGTGACAAATAGTAAATGAGATTTTTCTTAAAAGACCACAATGCCACTGTGACTAGTTTTTCTGCCCCAAGCACGCAGTAGGTAAAAAAAGCCAAATATGTCGTTTTGAGAAGGAACATCACTTTGATTTTATCAACACATGAGATTAATTTCAGTAGAGCTGATCTCCATGAATATATTTCCCTTCTGACATTGCCAAGGTCAATGGAATTTTAACTTGCTGGTGCGTTTGTGCTGGTTACACAGCTTAAGCCTTCATAGAGCAAATATAACTCACCATCTATCAAGTTTGCTTTTTAAAGTTCAAGTTGAATATTTCTATTTCTGGCTCAGCCTTTACATGCTCTGCTGGTTTTTTCTCTGTGCCATATTCCTTGGCTTCTTTTATGTACCTAAGACCTCAGATTATATCGATTAAGGTTTCTTAGTGAACACCAAAAATAAAAAAGGAAAAAGGAAAAAAAGATTACTGGATTTAAAGTGATAATTACTCCTGAGCACTGAGCTTGCAAGCATAAGCTAGGGTTGATGTTTATTGTAATTAGAATTATGTGGTGATGAGAAAATTCAGTGTTATGTGTATATATGTGGAAGAATGGGTAATTTGATGGCCTTTTTAGACCATGTGACTTATGTGATTGTTCCAGGCACATTTTTAAATGAATGACTTCAAGCAATCCACAAAGTAGAATAATGTATACAGATAAAAAATAAAAATATTGAATTTATGCATCTTAAATCATTTGGTTTTAAACTAAATCTGTAAACTCTAGACATTTATCTTTACAGATTTGATCCATTTGAAACACCTTTTAAGTTTTAGCAATTTATCGTTTTTCTTAATGAAGATCTCCATCGAAGCTGTTCTTCTAAATTTCCCAATTCTAATACCCCCAGTTAAAGTAAACAACCCTGCATTTTGACAAATGAAAGTTCTGCTGTATATTTCAAAAAGTAAAACACAACCAAGCGCATCTGCTTGGGTATACTAAGGCATAAATATGATTTTACTTTTAGTGAAAAACTCACCTCTTGTTTAATGAGTGAATTTCTTTTTTAAGTTTAACTTTTATTTTAAGTTCATGGGTACATATGCATTTTTGTTACGTAGTTAAACTTGTGTCATGGGGGTCTGTTGTACAGATTATTTTGACACCCAGATATTAAGCCTAGTACCCACCTTTTTTTCTAATCCTCTCCCTCCTCCCACCCTCCAGTGGGAGGCCTCAGTGTCTGTATTTTTCTTTTATTTGTCCGTAAGTTCTCATCGTTTAGCTCCCACTTATAAGTGAGAAGATGCAGTATTTGGTTTTCTGTTCCTGCATTAGTTTGTTAAGGATAATGACCTCCAGCTCCATCCATGTTCCTGCAAAGGACACGAACTTCTTGTTTTTTACGGCTGCATAGTATTCCATGGTGTATGTGTACCACATTTTCTTTTTCCAGTTTTCCTTGATAGGCATTTAGGTTGATTCCATGTCTTTGCTATTGTGAATGGTGCTGCAATGAACATACGCATCCATTTCTTTATGATAGAATGATTTACATTCCTTTGGGTATGTACCCAGTAATGGGAATTCTGAGTCAAATGGTGTGTCTGTTTTAGGTTAGGTTTTTAAAGTAATTGCCACACTGTTTCTCATAACGGTTAAACTAATTCATAATCCCACCAACAGTGTATAACCGTTCTTTTTTCTCCACAACCTCACCGGCATCTGTTATTTTTTGACTTTTTAGTAATAGCCATTCTAACTGCTGTGAGATGGTATCTGATTGTTGCTTTGATTTACATTTCTCTAATAATCAGTGATGTTGAGCTTTTTATATATGCTTGTTGGCGGCATGTATGTCTTCCTTTGTAAAATGTCTGTTTATGTTCTTTGTTCACTTTTAATGGGGTAATTTGTTTTTTCTTGTAAATTTGTCTAAGTTCTTTTGAACTTTGTTTATTTCTGCACAAAGAGGGCAGAAACTCTTTAATTAAATCCCATTTGTCAATTTTTGCTTTTGCTGCAATTGCTTTTTGTGTCTTTGTCATGAAATCTTTGCTATTCCTAAGTCCAGAATGGTATTGCCTAGGTTGTCTTCCAGTGTTTTTATAATTGTGGGTTTTACATTTAAGTCTTTCATCCATCTTGAGTTAATTTTTGTATCTGGTGTAAGGAAAGGATCCAGTTTCAATCTTCTTCATATGGCTAGCCAGTTATCCCAGCGCCATTTGTTGAATAGAAGGTCCTTTTCCCATTACTTGTTTTTGTCAGTTTGTTGAAAATCAGACAGTTGTACGTGTACAGCCTTGTGTCTGGGCTCTATTCTCTTCCATTGGTCTATGTGTCTGTTTTTGTACCATAATGGGCTTTTCCTTCTTAATTTACATGATAAGCAACTTGCCACCTGGCAACATTTGGAGATGATAATATTTGTATAAACATAAATGTAAAATTTTTAAAATGAGAATTTCACGCTATTGAAGAAAATAATATTAAAGAAATTCATCAGGGAAATAATTTGTCTATTTTGTGGTTTCTTTCAAAATGTCTAACATCACTTTTTTTATTCTAGTAACAGAGTCTACGTTTATTTTGGGGATAGTTCCTCTCTTACTTGATGTGGTCAAGTGAGGTCTTCAGCATAAGAAACACAGCTGTAGAATTATGAGCCAGGTCAGCCAGTATCTGCCAGCCCCTTGGGGATGGTTTTTGGTTGAGAAAAGGGCATATGACACAAACTGGGACAGTCAGATTTGTTTTACTGAATTGAAAGGACACAGAAAGATGACATTTTCTTTTAAAGATTATTAGGAATAAAGATACATTTTAGCCTAAACCTTCTGATGTTTATTTGTTCCACCATGTAGAAACATCCCTTAAGAGAACGGAGTCTGCCCGTAAGAGCATGGAGCCAAAACACAGACAGGCATATTCCTGAAAATATTTTTGAGTGCTTTTCTCAAGCCTTACCTAAAGCTACTTATAGCTTGACCTTCTCAGTGAGACTCTGAACACTTTGCATTTGGTTCCTGTCCCTTTCATTGAAACATAAGAGAATAATATGTGAAAGCATACATGTATAGCTGTTTCCTTGATCTATATTCCCTTTTGATTTCTGGCCAACATTGTTTATAGCAGTTGCAATGGACTGAATGTTTATATGTCCTCAAAATTTATATGTTGAAATCCTAACCCGCAAGGTTTTTAAGAGGTGGGGCCCCTGAGAGGTGATTAGGTCCTGAAGGTGGAGTTCTCATAAATGACATTATTTCTCTGATTACAGAGACCCCAGAGAGCTCCTGTGCCCCTTTGTCCATGTGAGAACAGAGTGAGAAGACGGCCATCTGTGAGGAATTGGGTCCTCACCAGACCCAATCTGCCTGAGCCGTGACCTTACACTTTCCAGCCCCCAGAGCCGTGAGAAATAAACTTCTGTTTTCTTGTAAGCCACTCAGTCTGTGGGTTATACTATAGTGGGCTAGCCTGAACTAAAACAGCAGTCCATGATAAATACCACATATAAATTAGGAAAAAGGGGCCGACAATGCTTAAAGCATCTTGCTAAATACACAACCACCTTAAGCTTTTTAGGAAGTCACAACTATGAGAAAAGTCACTTCTAGCATGGGTTTCAGTAAGGTGATTCTGCTTTGTGACAATGGAATCTCTGAAAAAACAGAATTAAAAAAAAAAAAACCCAAAATTTTTCTACAGATATTCTCCTTTGATTTCTTGTGTATCAGAAAAACACTAATTGGTCTTTTTGGGAATACAATTAAGAAATTAAAATGCATACATGCCAAATCAGTAAAATCTAAAAGAGCAGAATTGAAGAATTTTGCCATTAATCTGCATTTAGCCCTATTTGTCATCCAAAAGAGTAATGACCCTATTTTATCAATGTCAAGTTTTAATGCCTTACTTTTATGGCAGGGGCTCTATTTTCTTTCACCTGGTGCACTTTTAAATTTCACAATTAGAGAACAGCATTTATTAGGTTTTAATTAAGTTTGATTAATATGTATGAATATTTTCCTCCTATTATTGGAAGAAATTTTTGGAATTTGTTTCCGTAGATGACATGCCAGTCTAATATAAAAATCAGACTTTTAATTTTGAAATTTTGGCACATTTTGCTTTGTGGAATATTCCAGTGGATCAAATAATTTCATGTGGTATATAAGCTTAATGGCATTGGAAACTGCAGGGCCTTGGCTTGTTTTAAATCAGAATTAGAGATGTGCCGACCTGTCACAACTCCTATGCACAAAGTACACTATAGTTCTTCACACCCTTTTGAGTTCATATCAATCATCTGAAAATAACATTTTTCCCTCAGAATGAGCTGTCACTATCAATTTGAATAGTGGCCGTTGCGCTGGAATTTATCCAAATTTTCAGCAAGCAATTTGGTTCATTATATCACAAACCAAAAGACTCGCAAAACCATATTTTTTCATACTGTTTTAAAGCAAACACAGTAATATCTCTGCACAGATTTCAGTAATAATTAAGATATTTTAATGCAAATATCTATTTAGATTTCTATTTTTTCCTGTTTTGTTAGTATTTCTGATTCACTTTGCGATATTCAATTAAAAGCCATTTTTCTCAGTTGCAAATGTGTTTGATTGAGTGGTACTCTAGTCCTGGTTATATGTGATTACCAAAATGCAAACAAATTTTTGTGATGTCCTGTTCCTGTTCCTGTTAGAAAACTGTAAAACACTAAATGTTATTCAATAAAGGTCATGCTCAAAGTAAAATAATACTTGTGAAACATACATCTGAATAAAAAGGGTTTTTCTCATTTGAGCACAGTTACCATACTTGGCATTTCATAACAGTCCTGTGATTCTAGGATGTTACTTGTACTGATATGTCACTAACTGTGACACAATCTTTTTCATGGGACCCACAATGTAAAATCAGCTGCATTTTTTCCTAGAGGAAAACATCTACTGCCCTTCTCTCCTTGGGTTTTTGTTTCATTTTATTTTGAAATGAATACATAAGCTTTTGTATTTCAGGAGACAAATTATTTATTTTTTCAACCACAGAGATTTCCATTTGTATAAGCTATCAATTCCAATTAAGTTTGTATTATTAACTCAAATAAGCTTTATAAACTTTTATATAAGACCTATTCATAGAGGATTACTGCAGTGAAATCAAAGAAACTTTGCAGAAAACATATTTCATAATTTCCAACAAAATTAATACCTGAGAAAATATTGTTGATGTAGAAAATATGAAGTCCAAATTGGGGCATTCAATTTTGATTCCTAGGTTTCAAATTACTTTGCCACTTTGAGTTTACTTTATGTTATATATTAGATAACATGAGGCTAAAACACTAAACTGCCTATATCACTAGGAAGTTGTAAAAGTAACACAAAGTAACAGGTGTAAAAGGAATTTGAGGCATTGGAAGTGTCACACTGCAGGAAGTACAGAGACATCACCTGTTACAATGATGCTAGAAAATCCAACTTAATTTTACCTACATTTTTAAATGATGTCTGAAAACACCTTTTGCAGCACATTTACTTCCATCTTTTAACAAAACCTAAAACCTCAGAATTTATTTGTTGGTTATCCTGTCTAACCAATCAATTCTTGGTAGTCACTCTTCCACCCTTTCTATTTTGCCCTAGGAAGTCTGCATTCTCATACTGAACAAAATTTTTGGTCTTGAACATTTGCAGTTATTTCTTTGATCCTGTGTTCTTCTCTGGTGATAATTTCTCTTTCAGTCATAGACAGTGTGCTTCCCATTCCCCTAATTCATAAACATGGTGTTATGGATCATGATGTTATTAATTCACTTTCATTTGCAAATTATTGATCTGACACTACCAATAAAATTACTTCATGAGATGTAATGGCACTTTAGCATGACTTTCTATTTTCATTACCTCTATTTATGCCCAGGATTACATCAATATCTTGTTCATTTTCTTTGTAATTAGATGTGTTTTGCCATATATGTCAATGACTACTGATTTCCTACTGATTTTTTATTTTTCTTCTAACAGTTTCCATTTCTTGGGCTTCTGTGATGCTAGTGTTCGTCAGTTTTGTTGTAAGTGTTAGAAAGAGAACATATATAACCAGGAAGCTGATTATAAAAATGATTATAAGGGCATGATCATGGCAGGCGATTAGCTCTTCTATGATAGGGGATGTTAAAATTATTATTTTTAATTCCCAAATTTCAATGAATTTTATGTATATTAGGTTTCACTCACTTACATGGGAAAATAACACTTTGATCACATCACCCTGAACTATTCTTTGATTCAAAGATTTTAAATTCTAACACTCATAGTCATCCCCAACAGCCTAATTATTGCAATATCTATATCCAATATTTGTATAAAGTACTCCCATTCCTTCAGTCTTAACTTCAGCATTTAAACCATCTCATATTTTTTCAGAACTTAAGCAGCAAAATGAATGTTCTGTCCTTCCGTTGACTCTATGGTGGATCATTTAAAAAAATACATTATATTCTCTTTTTATTATTGTTACTATTATTATTATTATTGCCATATTAGTGGGTGTGAAGTGGTATCTTACTGAGATTTTGATTTGTATTTCCCCAGTGACTAATGATGTTGAGCACCTTTTAGCCATTTGTACATCTCTTTGGAGAAACAGCTATCCAAGATTTTATTCCCATTTAAAAAATTTGGTTCTTTGTCTTTGGTTGTCAAGTTTTAAGAATTCTTATATATTCTGGATAGTAGATTTTTATGAGACCTTTGATTTGCAAATATTTTCTTCTTTTCTGCAGTTGATGAAAATGTGCTGAAATTGGAATCCTCAAACATTGCTGGTGAAAATGTAAAATACAGCTGCTATGGAAAGTAGTTTGTTGGTGTCTCAAAAAGTTGAACATAAAATTATTATTATGAGCCAGTGATTTCACTCTTGGGTATATTCTCAAAAGAATTAAAAGCAAGCATGCAAACAAATACTTGTGCGTGAATGTTCATTGCAGCAGTATTCACAGTAGCCAAAAGGTGGAAACATAACAAGTGTTCATCAGAAGATAATAAATAAATGAAATAGAATGGATTCATACAAATATTATTCAGTCATTAAAAATGAATAAAGTAGTTATATATGCTATAACTAGGGGAACCTCAAAAGCATTATCTAAGTGAAAGAAGCCAGACACAACAATCACATATTATATAATTCCATTTATATGCAGCTTCTAGAATAGATAAATACATGGAGACTGAAAGCAGACTAGTGGTTATTGGGGCTTGGAGAAGGGGGATGGGATTGATTGCCTAATGAGTATGGGATTTCTTTTAGAATGATGTAAACACCTTAGAACTAAATAGGGGAGATGGTTGCACAACATTGTAAATGGACTTAATACCACTGAATTGTACACTTTAAAAAGGTTAATGGTTAAATTGATGTTATATGAATTTTATCTCAATTTAAAATTTAAATATTATAAAATTTTGTAAAATGTCTTAAAATTCTTTCCTTCTAACTACAGTACTATCTTTGGGTATCCAGTGAGATCTCCTTGTGCTTCCACTCTTCACTGATGATATTTTTTTCATCGTATGTAAGACTTTCATTTCTTTAGCCACCTTTCATACCATTTCTCTGTTTCCAGCGAGAAATGTCTCATTCTTTTCCAAAGTTACAGTTTTTACATATGTTGGCTTCGTAACCCCTTCCAGGTCCTGCTTCATCAATTAAACCTACTCTTCCTCTTTTCTGTATACGTGCCATCCACATTTTGTCCTTTCTTCTGGATCTACACATTTAACTTGATTGATTTAATATTGGTACTTTCCTTTACCTTCATTCCATATGAAAACATCTACCTTTCTTTCTTTAAATCTTAACAGCACTTATTCTGAATGAGGGAGATGAAATACAGCTAAGGCACTAGGATTGTCTATTGTATTCGAGAAAGGGTGAGAAAAATATAGCCTGTGGGCCAAATATGGCCCAACATCTACTTTGTAATTAACATTTTTGGGAACAAGTCACACTTATTCACTTATATATTGTCTGTACTTACTCGTATTACAATGGCAGTGTTGAGTAGTGGACACAGAGACAATATTGCCCACAAAACCTAAAATATTTACTATTTGGCCCTTATAGGAAAAATAATTCAGTTTCCTATATTGAAATATCAATAGATTTCAGAATTCTATGTTAGAGTAGCAATAGGTATTTTAAGAGAGAAAGCTCCAAATCTCTGAATTTACATGATAGAAATGTATTCTCATCTAAATTCTATGAAATAGCAATATGGATTCAGGAAACAAGCTTGCAGATGCCTTCCAAAAGTGCCTGGACTTTAACTGGCACGTGGTCCAAAAAAAAAGTGAATAATTACATTGAACTTTTTCTATTTTTCTTTCTTCTTTAATAGAATATACCTGTAATTTTTATATATTGCTTCCACCAATGCCACCTTCTTTTTATGCTTCTACTACTGCGCAATCATGCCTCTTCAGGGGTGCAGGGTACCAGTAACTTCTTGGAAGTTTTCTCTCCTTAGAGACCTTTCCTCCCAGTTCCAGAGATACCTGCAGCAGGCTTTGAAAATCCTCCTGGAGCTCTGGATCTTAGCTCTGGAGAGGGCCTCTTCAAACTGTTTGGATTCAGACAATATCAATTCCTGGTGTTTCCTGGATCTGGCTAAAATGACAACAGTGACATAATGCCAAGTTCTGCTGAAAGGTAAATTGAGTAGACTAAGAGTCTCCTATCTCAATCCAGAGTTGGTTTGGGGGCTTGGACTGGGCAGGTCTTGCAGTAAGAGAATGAATATCGTCAGTGCTTCTAGAGATGGGAGAACACAACACTTCAGACAAACTTCCATTCTCCTGAGAAAAATGGCTTTCCTTGTGTGCCTGTTATTTATTTATTTATTTATTTATTTAGAGACGGGAGTTTCACTCTTTTTCCCCAGGCTGGAGTACAATGGCACGAACTTGGCTCACCGCAACCTCTGCCTCCAGGGTTCAAGCGATTCTCCAGCCTCAGCCTCCCAAGAAGCTGAAATTACAGGCATATGCCACCACGCTCGGCTAATTTTGTATTTTTGGTAGAGACAGGGTTTATCCATGTTGGTCAGGCTGGTCTCAAACTCCCGACCTCAGGTAATCCACCTGCCTCCGCCTCCCAAAGTTCTGGCATTGCAGGCATGAGCCACCGCGCCCGGCCCTCTGTGTGTCTGTTTTGTACAACACACTCCTTAACCCCTTTGACTCTAGCTTGGAGCAAGAACCAGTTACAACGTACCATATATCAAAGGACAAAACATAATGAATTCATCAACTGATCAACAATATGAGTGTTTTCTTCTTCCCAATCCTCAGTATTCTACCTTTCTCTTGTATTTCAAAATACCGAAATACGATATTTTAACTGTTATTAAATATCTCTTCCTTTTTGAAATCTGTGTTCTTGCCTTCTTTAAAGCCCCTTGTTTTCCTCATACATATCCAAGATTATTCCACCTTTATCTCTCTTACTAAATCTGTATCCTAGCACCAACTAGTCATTGTCCTCACAGTTAATTATGACCAGATTCTGTACTTAGTTTTAATATCTTGTTTGTCAAAAGTTGTCTGTAGTTTCCCATTTCCCACATTCAAAGATCTCCATTATTTTATCATTTACATTTCTATGTACTCAGTACTAATGTTTTTTCAATAATTAAATGTAACATACAGAATAACATGTATATAAAGTATTTAAGTGCAATGTAGAAATAAAGTGAGCAATTGTGTAAACAATATTCTAATTCCTGTGATCAGAAATTAGAAGCCAGTAGATCTCTAAATTATTATTATTTTAATTATAAAGCCTGCCCACTGCCTTCAGATAAATACTTTCCTGACTGATTTTCTTTTGTTCTGATTTTCTTCACAGATTTTATCACCTAAGTTTTCATCTCTAAACTATAATTTCGTTTTGCATATTTTGAATTTATATTAATGTAATCATACTTTTCAAGTTCATTTTGGCTAGCTTATTTCCTGCAGCATTACATTTTAAAATGCACCCATGTTCCTGCACACTGCTACCGTTTGCCTTTTATTGCAGTATAAAGTCTAATTGAATATGCACTTATTTAATCAGCTATAATATTTGTGAGGGATATTCAAGTTAGTTCTAGTTTTGGCAATAATAATCTACAGCTTATGAACATTCTAGTATGTACATTATGGTGTTCATAGGGGAAGTTTTTAAACAGCAGAAATAAAAATTGTGGCATAATAGGACACGTGTTATTTTAAATGTTATTAGATGATGTCAAAGGTTTTCTAAACTGAATTTACCAATTGATATCTCAATTAGCAACGAATTAGGGTTCCCATGTCTCTGTATCTTTCTTGTAATTGCTTTTATGTACAAAAGCTTTCCTGATTTTACATTTTTTCACATGGATAATGGCACAATTAATTAAAAACTATATTTTCATCATTCTTTAATAACTTCTAATAGCTTTTAAAATGTTTCGTGATTATCTTTCCCATATCTGGTTGCATGTACTTTAAAGATGCCATATATTTTGATGTAATTATAACTGGTAGCTTTTAAAACTTCATTTTCCAATTAGTAGATTATCTGCATAAATAAAATATCTATTTTTACATAATTTTCGTATATAGCAGCTATATCAAAAAAATCTGAATGATTGTAATATTTATCTGGAGACTACTTTTCAGATGTTTTTCATATGTCATCTCGCTTTTGTAAACACTTGCAGTTTGTTTTTACCTCTCCAATTATTTAACATTTTTTACTTTCTTTTCTTATATTTACTTATGTGCATTTTTAAATTAACATGTCAAAATTAAATATATTTACAGTGTGCATTGTGTTTTTTTATATGTATACATGTGAAT
Source organism: Pongo pygmaeus (assembly GCF_028885625.2). Lineage (NCBI taxonomy): Eukaryota > Metazoa > Chordata > Mammalia > Primates > Hominidae > Pongo > Pongo pygmaeus. The sequence goes on from NC_085930.1 coordinate 205,059,577, forward strand.
AATTAAATCAAGCTGGTAACATCTATTACTTGAAACACTTTTCATTTGTTTGTGAACGTTTAAGATATTTGTTGGCATTTTTCAAGAATACAGTACATTATTAACTGTAGTCACCAAGCTCTATAGTAGATCTTCAGAACTATTTATCTTGTTTAACTGAAACTTTGCACCCTTTGAGCAACATCTCCTCATTCCCCTGGACCTTACCACCACAGCTCCTGTCAACAGCCATTCTATTTTCTACTTCTATAAGCGACTATTTTAGAGTCTACCTGTAAGTGAGATCGTGCTGTTTGTCTTTCTGTGGTTGGCTTATTTCACTTAGCATGCCATATTTCATATTTATTCATGTTTTTGCAGATGGCAGGATTTTTCTTTTTTTTTTAAGTCTGAATGGTACTACATTCATTTAATTTTTTTCCTTTGATTATACACCCAGAAATAGGATTGCCGAATTATCTTTCTATATTTTAAAAATTTGAGGAACCACTATATTGTTTTCCAAAGTGATGGTTCCAATTTAAATTTCTACCAAGTACATACTAGGATTTCCTTATATCCACATCTTCACCAGCAGTTATTGTTTACTTTTTTGATAACAGCCATTCTAATAGTCATGAGGTTTGATTTTTAATAGTTCATTGCGGTTTGATTTTGCATTTCCCTTATGATTAATGATGTTGCATATATTTTCACATATCCATTGGCCATTTGAAGTCTTTTCTTAAGAAATGCCTGTTTAGGTCTTTTGCCCCTTTTTAATTGGATTATTATCATTATTTTGCTATTGAATTGAGTTTATTATATATTTTAGATATTGACTCTTTATCAAATGTATGGTTCACAAATACTGTCTCCCATTCTGTAAATTATCTCTTTGTTTATTGTTTCCTTTGCAATGCAAAGCTTCCTAGTTTGATGCCATCTTGTGTTTGGTGTCACTTTTGTTGTTGTGCTTTTTGGGTGATGATAAAAAAATTATTACCCATACCAATGTCAAGAAACTTCTTTCATGGTTCTTTCTAGCAGTTTTATAGCTCAGTCTTATGTATAGGTCTTTAATTCATTTCAAACTGATTTTTGTATATGGCATGTGATAAGGGCCCAATTATATTCTTTTGCATGTGAATACCCAGTTTTCTCCAACACCATGTATAAAATAGATTGTCCTGTTCCCATAATGTTTCCAGCACCTTTGTCAAAATTTAATTTACTGTAAATATGTGAATTTATTTTTGGTATCTCTGTTAGTTTCCCTGCCATTGGTCTATATAACTGTTTTTATGCCAGTATTATGGTGTTTTGATTACTACGGCTTTGCAGTCTATTTTGAAATTGGGTAATGTGATGCCTCTAGCTTTGTTCTTTTGTCAAGATTTCTTTGGCTATTTGGATCTTTTGTTGTTCCAATTAATTTTCGATTTTTTTTCTATTTATGTGAAAAATGTCATTGGTGTTTTGATATAGATTGCATCAAATTTGTATATAAAATTGGGTAGTACAGGCAGTGCCTTCCAATCCATGAACATGGGCTATACCTTTATCTGTTTGTGTCTTGTTTAATTTCTGTCGTTAATGTCTTGCATATAAGTTTATTAGAGCTATTGGCCTGTAATTTCATTTGCTTGTAGTGTCTTTGTCTGGCTTTGGCATAAGGGTAGTGCTGGCCTCATAAAATGTATTTAGAAGTGTACTCATCTCTTTAATTTGTTCATATTTTCTATTTCTTCATGGTAATCTTGATATGTTGTATGTCTTCAGAAATTTGTTCATTTCTTCTAAATTATTCTATTTGTTGAAATATAATTATTCATAGTGTTCTTTTATAACCTTTTTGTTTCTTTGGTGTCAGCTGTAATATCTCCTCTTTCATTTATGATTTTTGTCTTCTCTTTTTTTCTTAGTTGGTCTACCTAAAGGTTTGTCAATTTTATTTTAAAAAAACTGTTTTGTGGATAATTTCTATTAATTTTTGAGACTCTTCTTAATTTTATTTCTGCTCTGACATTTATAATTCCCTTCCTGCTTCTGAATTTGGTCTCAGTTTGTGATTCTTTTCCTAATTTCTTCTGGTGTAATGTTAGGTTGTTTATTGAAGATCTTTCTTCTTAATGTTTGAGTTTATCACTATAATTTCTTTTACATTTGCTTTTGATTTCTTCTTTAACCTTTTGATAATTCAGGAGTGTTTGTTTAATTTCCACATATTTGTGAGTTTTCCACTTTTCCTCCTGTTATTAATTCCTAGTTTTATACCATCATGGTCAGAAAAAAAATACTTGTTACAATTGCAATCTTCTTGAATTTGTTAAGATTTGTTTTGTTGCCTAAGATATCGTCTATCCTAGAGGATGTTCCTCGTGTATTGAGAAAGAAGGCATATTCTAGTATTCTTGGATAAAATGTTTTGTATGTATCTGTTAGGTCCATTTCATCTATAGTATTGTTTATATCCACTGTTCATTATTAATATTCTGTCTGGATTACCTATGTGTTATTGGAAGTTTGGTGCTGAAGTCTCTTTCTATTCTTTCTATTATTGTAGTACTGGTTGTTTCTTCCCTCAGTTCTGTCAGTATTTGCATTATACGTTTAAGTGCTCTAACATTGTGTGCACATATACTTAAAATTGTTATATCTTCTTGAGGACTGACTCCTTTATTCTATAATGACCATCTTTGTATCTTCTGATAATTTTGACGTGAAGTGTATTTTGTCTGATATAAATATAGCCACACCTCCTCTCATTTTCATGAAATTTTTTAATCCTTTCACTTTCTGCTTATGTGTGTTCTTGAATCTACAGTGAGTGTCTTATAGGCAGATTATAAATGAATCATTAAAAATCAATTCATTCACTGTATGTCTTTTGGTTGAATGATTTAATCTAATATATTTGAAGAACTGATGAAGCGGTAAGGACTTACTATTGCCATTTTGTTAGTCTCTGATTATTTTGTATTTTCTTTTTTCTTTCTTTCTTTCTTCTCTATTTTTTGATTTGATTAGTTTTTGTAGTGGTAAGATTTGATTTATTTCTCTTTGTCTTTAGTGTACCTACTATAGGTTTTTTGCTGTTGTTACCATGAGGCTTAAAAAAACATATTATAGATATAATACATTATTTTAAGCTGAGCATAAGTTAATTTTGACCATATACAAAAGATTTACATTTTAACTTCTCTCCCAACATTCAATGTTATTGTTATCTCAATATAAATTCTTCTTGTGCATCTATTAAATTATTATAGCTATAGTTATTCTTAGTATTTTCATCTTTTAAGTTCTATGTTAGAGTTAAAAGTGATTTAAGAACTTTTATTATTATTATTATTATTATACTTTAAGTTTTAGGGTACATGTGCACAATGTGCAGGTTAGTTACATATGTATACGTGTGCCATGCTGGTGTGCTGCACCCACTAACTTGTCATGTAGCATTAGGTATATCGCCCAATGCTATCCCTCCCCCCTCCACCCACCCCACAACAGTCCCCAGAGTGTGAAGTTCCCCTTCCTGTGTCCATGTGTTCTCATTGTTCAATTCCCACCTATGAGTGAGAATATGCGGTGTTTGGTTTTTTGTTCTTGTGATAGTTTACTGAGAATGATGATTTCCAGTTTCATCCATGTCCCCACAAAGAACATGAACTCATCATTTTTTGTGGCTGCATAGTATTCCATGGTGTATATGTGCCACATTTTCTTAATCCAGTCTGTCATTGTTGGACATTTGGGTGGGTTCCAAGTCTTTGCTATTGTGAATAATGCTGCAATAAACATACGTGTGCATGTGTCTTTATAGCAGCATGATTTATAGTCCTTTGGGTATATACCCAGTAATGGGATGGCTGGGTCAAATAGTATTTCTATTTTGAGATCCCTGAGGAATCGCCACACTGACTTCCACAATGGTTGAACTAGTTTACAATCCCACCAACAGTGTAGAAGTGTTCCTATTTCTCCACATCCTCTCCAGCACCTGTTGTTTCCTGACTTTTTAATGATTGCCATTCTAACTGGTGTGAGATGGTATCTCATTGTGGTTTTGATTTGCATTTCTCTGATGGCCAGTGATGGTGAACATTTTTTCATGTGTTTTTTGGCTGCATAAATGTCTTCTTTTGAGAAGTGTCTGTTCATGTCCTTTGCCCACTTTTTGATGGGGTTGTTTGTTTTTTTCTTGTAAATTTGTTGGAGTTCATTGTAGATTCTGGATATTAGCCCTTTGTCAGATGAGTAGGTTGTGAAAATTTTCTCCCATTTTGTAGGTTGCCTGTTCACTCTGATGGTAGTTTCTTTTGCTGTGCAGAAGCTGTTTAGTTTAATTAGATCCCATTTGTCAATTTTGGCTTTTGTTGCCATTGCTTTTGGTGTTTTAGACATGAAGTCCTCGCCCATGCCTATGTCCTGAATGGTAATGCCTAGGTTTTCTTCTAGGGTTTTTATGGTTTTAGGTCTAACGTTTAAGTCTTTAATCCATTTTGAATTAATTTTTGTATAAGGTGTAAGGAAGGGATCCAGTTTCAGCTTTCTACATATGGCTAGCCAGTTTTCCCAGCACCATTTATTAAATAGGGAATCCATTCCCCACTGCTTGTTTTTCTCAGGTTTGTCAAAGATCAGATAGTTGTAGATATGCGGTGTTATTTCTGAGGGCTCTGTTCTGTTCCATTCATCTATATCTCTGTTTTCTTACAAGTACCATGCTGTTTTGGTTACTGTAGCCTTGTAGTATAGTTTGAAGTCAGGTAGTGTGATTCCTCCAGCTTTGTTCTTTTGTCTTAGGATTGACTTGGCGATGCGGGCTCTTTTTTGGTCCCATATGAACTTTAAAGTGGTTTTTTCCAATTCTGTGAAGAAAGTCATTGGTAGCTTGATGGGGATGGCATTGAATCTATAAATTACCTTGGGCAGTATGGCCATTTTCATGATATTGATTCTTCCTACCCATGAGCATGGAATGTTCTTCCATTTGTTTGTATCCTCTTTCATTTCCTTGAGCAGTGGTTTGTAGTTCTCCTTGAAGAGGTCCTTCACACCCCTTGCAAGTTGGATTCCTAGGTATTTGATTCTCTTTGAAGCAATTGTGAATGGGAGTTCACTCATGATTTGGCTCTCTGTTTGTCTGTTATTGGTGTATAAGAATGCTTTTGATTTTTGCACATTGATTTTGTATCCTGAGACTTTGCTGAAGTTGCTTATCAGCTTAAGGAGATTTTGGGCTGAGACGATGGGGTTTTCTAGATATACAATCATGTCATCTGCAAACAGGGACAATTTGACTTCCTCTTTTCCTAATTGAATGCCCTTTATTTCCTTCTCCTGCCTGATTGCACTGGCCAGAACTTCCAACACTATGTTGAATACGAGTGGTGAGAGAGGGCATCCCTGTCTTGTGCCAGGTTTCAAAGGGAACGCTTCCAGTTTTTGGCCATTCAGTATGATATTGGCTGTGGGTTTGTCATAGATAGCTCTTATTATTTTGAGATACGTCCCATCAATATCTAATTTACTGAGAGTTTTTAGCATGATGTGTTGTTGAATTTTGTCAAAGGCCTTTTCTGCAACTATTGAGATAATCATGTGGTTTTTGTCTTTGGTTCTGTTTATATGCTGGATTACATTTATTGATTTATGTATATTGAACCAGCCTTGCATCACAGGGATGAAGCCCACTTGATCATGGTGGATAAGCTTTTTGATGTGCTGCTGGATTCGGTTTGCCAGTATTTTATTGAGGATTTTTGCATCAATGTTCATCAAGGATATTGGCCTAAAATTCTCTTTTTTGGTTGTGTCTCTGCCCAGCTTTGGTATCAGGATGATGCTGGCCTCATAAAATGAGTTAGGGAGGATTCCCTCTTTTTCTATTGATTGGAATAGTTTCAGAAGGAATGGTACCAGTTCCTCCTTGTACCTCTGGTAGAATTCGGCTGTGAATCCATCTGGTCCTGGACTCTTTGGTTGGTAAGCTATTGATTATTGCCACAATTTCAGCTCCTGTTATTGGTCTATTCAGAGATTCAACTTCTTCCTGGTTTAATCTTGAGACAGTGTATGTGTCGAGGAATTTATCCATTTTTTCTAGATTTTCTAGTTTATTTGTGTAGAGATGTTTGTAGTATTCTCTGATGGTAGTTTGTATTTCTGTGGGATTGGTGGTGATATCCCCTTTATCATTTTTTATTGCATCTATTTGATTCTTCTCTCTTTTTTTCTTTATTAGTCTTGCTAGCAGTCTATCAATTTTGTTGATCCTTTCAAAAAACCAGCTCCTGGATTCATTAATTTTTTGCAGGGTTTTTGTGTCTCTATTTCCTTCAGTTCTGCTCTGATTTTAGTTATTTCTTGCCTTCTGCTAGCTTTTGAATGTGTCTGCTCTTGCTTTTCTAGTTCTTTTAATTGTGATGTTAGGGTGTCAATTTTGGATCTTTCCTGCTTTCTCTTGTGGGCATTTAGTGCTATAAATTTCCCTCTACACACTGCTTTGAATGTGTCCCAGAGATTCTGGTATGTTCTGTCTTTGTTCTCATTGGTTTCAAAGAACATCTTTATTTCTGCCTTCATTTCGTTATGTACCCAGTAGTCACTCAGGAGCAGGTTGTTCAGTTTCCATGTAGTTGAGTGGTTTTGAGTGAGTTTCTTAATCCTGAGTTCTAGTTTGATTGCACTGTGGTCTGAGAGACAGTTTGTTATAATTTCTGTTCTTTTACATTTGCTGAGGAGAGCTTTACTTCCAACTATGTGGTCAGTTTTGGAATAGGTGTGGTGTGGTTCTGAAAAAAATGTATATTCTGTTGATTTGGGGTGGAGAGTTCTGTAGATATCTATTAGGTCTGCTTGGTGCAGAGCTGAGTTCAATTCCTGGGTATCCGTGTTAACTTTCTGTCTTGTTGATCTGTCTAATGTTGACAGTGGGGTGTTAAAGTCTCTCATTATTAATGTGTGGGAGTCTAAGTCTCTTTGTAGGTCTCTCAGGACTTGCTTTATGAATGTGGGTGCTCCTGTATTGGGTGTATATATATTTAGGATAGTTAGCTCTTCTTGTTAAATTGATCCCTTTACCATTATGCAATGGCCTTCTTTGTCTCTTTTGATCTTTGTAGGTTTAAAGTATGTTTTATCAGAGACTAGGATTGCAACCCTTGCCTTTTTTTGTTTTCCATTTGCTTGGTAGATCTTCCTCCATATTTTTATTTTGAGCCTATATATGTCTCTGCACGTGAGATGGGTTTCCTGAATACAGCACACTGATGGGTCTTGACTCTTTATCCAATTTGCCAGTCTGTGTCTTTTAATTGGAGCATTTAGTCCATTTACGTTTAAAGTTAATATTGTTATGTGTGAATTTGATCCTGTCATTATGATGTTAGCTGGTTATTTTGCTCTTTAGTTGATGCAGTTTCTTCCTGTTCTCGATGGTCTTTACATTTTGGCATAATTTTGCAGCGGCTGGTACTGATTGTTCCTTTCCATGTTTAGTGCTTCCTTCAAGGGCTCTCGTAGGGCAGATCTGGTGGTGACAAAATCTCTCAGGATTTGCTTGTCTGTAAAGGATTTTATTTCTCCTTCACTTATGAAGCTTAGTTTGGCTGGATATGAAATTCTGGGTTGAAAATTCTTTTCTTTAAGAATGTTGAATATTGGCCCCCACTCTCTTCTGGCTTGTAGAGTTTCTGCCGAGAGATCCGCTGTTATTCTGATGGGCTTCCCTTTGTGGGTAACCCGACCTTTCTCTCTGGCTGCCCTTAACATTTTTTCCTTCATTTCAACTTTGGTGAATCTGACAATTATGTGTCTTGGAGTTGCTCTTCTTGAGGAGTATCTTTGTGGTGTTCTCTGTATTTCCTGAATCTGAACATTGGCCTGCCTTTCTAGATTGGGGAAGTTCGGATAATATCCTGCAGAGTGTTTTCCAACTTGTTTCCATTCTCCCCGTCACTTTCAGGTACACCAATCAGACGTAGATTTGGTCTTTTCACATAGTCCCATATTTCTTGGAGGCTTTGTTCATTTCTTTTTATTCTTTTTTCTCTAAACTTCCCTTCTCGCTTCATTTCATTCATTTCATCTTCCATCGCTGATACCCTTTCTTCCAGTTGATTGCGTCAGCTCCTGAGACTTCTGCATTCTTCACGTAGTTCTTGAGCCTTGGCTTTCAGCTCCATCAGCTCCTTTAAGCACTTCTCTCTATTGGTTATTCTAGTTATACCTTCGTCTAAATTTTTTTCAAAGTTTTCAACTTCTTTGCCTTTGGTTTGAATTTCCTCTTGTAGCTCAGAGAAGTTTGATTGTGTGAAGCCTTCTTCTCTCAACTCGTTAAAGTCATTCTCTGTCCAGCTTTGTTCTGTTGCTAGTGAGGAACTCCATTCCTTTGGAGGAGGAGAGGTGCTCTGCTTTTTAGAGTTTCCAATTTTTCTGCTCTGTTTTTTTCCCCATCTTTGTGGTTTTATCTACTTTTGGTCTTCGATGATGGTGATGTACAGATGGGTTTTTGGTGTGGATGTCCTTTCTGTTTGTTAGTTTTCCTCCTAACAGACAGGACCCTCAGCTGCAGGTCTGTTGGAGTTTGCTAGAGGTCCACTCCAGATCCTGTTTGCCTGGGTATCAGCAGCCGTGTCTGCAGAACAGTGATTTTTCTTCAACTGTGAATACTTATAGTATTAGAGTATTCTGAGTTTAAATGTATTTTTACCTTTACAGTGAGTTTTATATATTTACGTGTTTTCATGTTAGCAACTAGTATTTTTTCATATCCACTTAAAGAACTTTCTTTAGCATTTCTTTTAAGGCAAATATAGTGGTAATTAACTCCCACCCTCAGCTTTTGTTTGTTGAGGAAAGTAACTTATTTTCATTTCTGAAGGACATCCTTGCTTGACATTCTGTTCTTGGCAGGCAGTTTTTTTTCCTTCAGCATTTTGAATAGATCATTCCATACTCTCCTAGCCTTCAATGTTTCTGCTGAAAAGTCAGCTAACAGTGTCATAAAGATTCCTTTGTATGTGACGAGTTGTTTTTTCTTGTTGCTTTCAAAAGTATCTCTTTTTCCTTGGCTTTTCAGAATTTTATTATAATATCAGTATATATCTGATATTATATATTACATATGATATATATAATATATGATATATATATAATAGATTATAATCTCAATAAAATTCTATTTATATTAACTTAGTTAGGGTTATTTTGACTTTCTGGATCTGATATTCATTTTTCTCTCCGGATTTGTGACGTTTCCTGTCATTATTTCTTTAAATAAGCTTCCTGTTATTTTATTTTTCTGATTATTTTTTGACTCTCATAATGCATATGTTTGGTCACTTGATGGTGTCCCATACTTCCTATAGGCCTCCCTCATTTGTTTTTATTTCTTTTTGTTGTTATTTTTGTCCCTCTTACTAGGTAATCTCAAATGATCTGTTTCTCAGCTCACCGATTCTCTCTCTTCTGATTAACTAAACCTGCTGTTGAAGATTTCTATGAAATTTTTCAGTTCAGTCATTGTGCCATTTTGCTCAAATATTTCTGTTTGATTCTTCTTTATGATTTTTTTCTTGTTGAATTTCTAATTTTGTTCACATATTGTTTTCCTGATTTTGTTTAGTGGTCTATTTGTGTTCTCTTATAGCACACTGAGCTTCTTTAAGATGATTATTTTGAATTCATTGATAGAAAGATTATAAATATCCATTTCTTTTCAGTTCAGCTTCTGATTCTTTATTTTATTCCCTTGGCAGTGTTACATTACCTGATTATTCATGGTCCTCATCACCATGCATTGGTGTCTATGCATTTGAAGAATTAGGCACCTATTACAGTCTTTACAGACTGGCTATGGTAGGGAAAGCCCTTCACCAATCAGCTGGTCCAGAGATTCTGGGCAGGTTGTCTAGTGGGATCCTCAGATGGGCCTGCTGCCCAAATCACTGGGCAGGCTTGGTGCCTGGTTGAGAAGGTGGGGTGATTCTGGTGCCTGGGTCCAACGGGCCCAGCATAGATCCTGGGCCCTGGATCCACAGTTATAGGTCTGAAGCTTGGGTCCACCATAGTGATACTGCAGCTAGGATCTTCTCAGGTGGGCATGGAACCTCAGGTGTCTAGTCTGGCACTCTTAACTACTGAGGTATACCTGTGTATTGGGTCCATGGAGGCAGGCCTGGAGCCTATGTCTATAGGAGCAGCCAGAAGCATGGGTTGATAGGGGCTGGACTGGTATCAGGATGGACCTGGAGTTTGAGATATGGGGGAAAGTCTAAAGCCAGGGTGTACAGGTAAAGTTCTGGAGTCTGAGTTTAGTAGGGAAAGCCTAGAGTCTGGGGCTGTGGGACCCAACCTGGTGCCAGAATGGGCCTGAATCCTGAGACTGTGAGGCTGACATGAAGGGTGAACTGTGAGGGCTGGCTTCACATTGGGACAGACCTAAAAGCTGGATAATCAGATTCTGTCCTGGAGCCTGAAGCTGTGGGGCTGGCCTGATATTGGGGTAGGCCTGGAGGTTCAGTCCATAGATGCCAGAACTTGGGACAGTAGGGGTTGGTCTGCTTGAGTTTCACTGGGGTGGCCTAGTGCTGGGGTTCAAAGCAAAGTTGGGTGCTCACTCAACTCCTCCATGCAAGGAAGGAAGGAGTTCTCAACTGTCTTTCTATTTATTTAAGGTATGTGGATTATTAGATTATATATGTTATATCTGATTTTATATATTTTATATATATAATCTATATATAACATATATAATATATATAATCTATATATAACATATATAATATATATAATCTATATAATATGTATTTATATAGATTATATATTTTATAGTTTTGCATTTTTCAATGTATTTTATCATCTACATATATTCTATAATACATGAAATTTTCTAGGTCTCTTAGTCTGACTTATTTTTTTCACAGGAATGTTCACTGTCATTGAAGTCATTTTCCCTTAACTATTCCAGGAAAAATATAGTGAAAATTCTCAATCCATTAAAAAAATTAGTGCTGAAAATAAGATGCTATCAGGAAACTGGCTGTTTATGCCTGTTGTGCAATCTACAACTTCTTATCTAGATTCACCTACAACGTTAATATTTTCACTGGAATCTGCATGCAGATGCATAGTAGCAGTTTTTCTATTTTAATGTGAAATTTTGGATTAAAGTAATTGTAGTTATTATAGCCTATATTTGGGTATGTTGATATCAAGTTTAAAGATCTAGTCCTTTAAAATAAAGATGTATTAATACAAACATTAGGGAACTTAACCAGAGACACACAGAGAGAATAAAATTTGTCATAGTAAATTTATTAATTAAAATAGAAAATATTAAAAGATATTGTTAAAAAATTATTACCCCAATGAAAGCACCAAGTCCTGAGGACTTACAGTTGAATGCTATCAAAACCTCAAAGAAAAGATTTCCTTGGAGCTGTTGAATCAATCAATGTTATTGATTCAATCAAAAAATGTTCTATTGAATCAATAAAATTATTCACAAATTATTTTAATAAAATCATCATTTTACAAATATTCAAAACTGAAGCAAATTTTATCTTACCTTTATTACCAAATCATCAAATAAATCACTCAAAAGTTATAAAGAGAAAATATGAAGTAGGGAGAACGAATTTTCCTGGGGCTTACAATATTTCTCACAAAAGACTTACTACAATTTTGTAATTTGAGCCAAAAAGAGTGATCCTGGAATGAGCGCACTTATAGAGCCAAGAAACAAGAGATTCCTGACTTTGATGCCTTTAAAACTTTGATTGAATATGGCACATCAAACTCATTCACAAATATCTAAAATTCAAACACTTTCTCAGTTTTTTGTTAGCCAGAATTACATAATCAAGAGTTAGGATACTGAAAACCTAACAAATTTTATTTTGTATTTTTATCACGTTACATTTTTAATGAGTTATTTATTTTTCAAATAGCTGTTAAACAGCTATTCTTTACTAGGGACTACTCTAAGCTTTGGAAATGGAACAATAGCTGAACCAGGTAAAGTCTTACACTTCGGTAACTTACATTCTAGTAGTGGAAATATATGATAAATGAATGATAAAATAAATATATAGTGTGTCAGATAACTTTTAAAAACACTGAAAAGATTTTAAGAAATAGTGCATTGGGGACAGAGTGTGCTGGAGAATTAAGGAAGGCTTTCCTAATACTGGGACAGTTAGCCAGGACGTATGCAATGATCGTTTAATGGAAAAAATTTTCAGACAAAATTATGTTTAAAGATTCTGAGGTAAAACTGTACTTAGCCTAATTGGAGAAGGGCAAAAGGGTTAGGTAATTGAATCAGGTAAAAATGCAAGAATGACAGAAAATGGAGTCTGAAAAGTAACGTAAGAAAAGCAGCTTTTGGCTTTTGAAAGGTATATAAGTCATGGTAGAAATATTCATTTTATTTTATTGAAACAAAAACCCATTAGAAATTTTAGATTAAAGGCATGATCTTCATTACTTCTAAACGATTCACTCTAGTTTTATATTAAGGAAAGATTTCCTGGGACGAAGGAAGTGGTGCTGATAATTGTGGAAATAGGATGTGTTAGTTTGTTTTCACGCTGCTGATAAAGACATATGTGAAAGTGGGAACAAAAAGAGGTTTAATTGGACTTACAGTTCCACATGGCTGGGGAGGCCTCAGAATCATGATGCGAGGCAAAAGGCACTTTTTACATGGCAGCGGCAAGAGAAAAATGAGGAGGAACTAAATGCAGAAACCCCTGATAAACCCATCAGATCTCATGAGGCTTATTCACTATCATGAGAATTGTCCGGGAAAGACTGACCCCCATGATTCAATTACCTCCCACTGCGTCCCTCCCACAACACGTGGGAATTCTGGGAGATACAATTCAAGTTGAGATTTGGGTGGGACACATCCAAACCATATCATAGGATATCATTTAAAAGACTATTGCAGGTATTCAGTTGAGAGCTAGCATTGATGGATGGTAACAGTGCACATATTGGTTAATAGTTAGATTCTGAATCTATTTATGAGAACGAATCCACAGTACTTGATAATGTATTGTATATGGGGTCTATTGGAAGAGAACAAAGATGACTCTGAGGTTCTGTGTTGCAACTGATGAGTAGAAGAAATATCATTAACTGAGACATGAAAATGTGCAAGAGAAAAACTTTACTTTTTTCTACTACAAACTCATAGATGACTATCAGAAATCTAAATTGAGATGCTGAATGGACAGCTGTATTTATAATTCTGAGATCCATGAAAAATTCTACAAACACACACACACACACATGCACACACACACAAATGCACAGAAAGAGAGAAAAAAATTATCTAATGAGAAGTTTATATTCTGGATAACTTAACTCTAACTTGAGAATTTAAGAAAAACTTTGAGCAACAGAAAGATGAGGTCAAAAAGAAAATGAAATAAAAGTAAAATCAATATATTTGACTATTGGAGAATCATCACATATATTCCACCCTACTTTTGGAGTACGTGTGCTTCCTCTAACCCTATTCCAAATGGATATTTATCATTTTTTAAAGAAATTAAGTATCTTTAGCAATGACTGTGCATACTTACAATGTGAGATCTCTCTTAAAAATAGAGCACTTAAAACCAGAACACACTTCAATATTAGCATTTTTTTCTGTTCTCACATGAGAATGATTTTTTTAGACACCAAATTGTTTGTTGGATGCCGTTATACATCAAAATTTTGGAAGCCTTGATCCATTCTATTAAAAACTTTAGGCCATTCACCTATTTTGTGTTTGATTGTGACCTTCCTGCTGCCCCTCCGTCCTTCGACAGGAACTTTGATGATCAGCTTTTTCTGGTGTTTAAATAGTCCTGAAATTCGTTGGTGACATATTTTAATATGGATCTTTTACATTTATTGTCTTCGGCATGTGGTTAAGATTGTTTCTTCATTGCTGTCTTTGTTTGTGTTGCTATAGCACAATACCACAGTCTGGGTAATTCATAAAGAAAAGAAATTTATTTCTCACCATTTTAGAGGCTGGGAAGTTCAGGATCAACTTGCCAGCAGGTTTGTTTTCTAATGAGGATCTGGTCTGTCTCTACTTCCAAGATGGCACCTTCGTCCAGAATGAAGGTGGAGGAACACTGTTCTCACTGGCAGAAGGTAAAATGGCAAAAAGGGACAATCTTCCTCTGTCAAGTCCTTTGATTAGGTGACCTAATCCCATTCATGATGGAGGTCCCCTCATGGTTCAATCACTTCAAAATGCCACATCTCTCAATGCTGTTGCATTGGCGATTAAGTGTCAACATGAATTTTGCAGGGGACAAAAACATTCAAACCATAGAAATTGCTTGGAAATTATATGTTTATATATAACCAATAAATAGAAAAATGTAGAGTCAAGGAGTTTAACACAGGGTAGTCATAGCAATATACAGTTAATTGCTCTTTCTGAATAGGGTCATTAAAGTATATTCATTCTCACATGTTGTGCTTGTAATGTGATGTTGATACTCTTACTGTTGACTGGAAGAGTCCATTCCTCTTGAACTTCACTAAATTATTGTGTCTGCTTCTCTCAGTAGCACATGCCAAGGGTAAAACTATTTGTCTTCTAAATCCAAGTATAAAAACATTATGAAGTTCTCCTTTGTTATTTTTGGGATGCTTTCTCTGGAATGCAGCCATCATGCTGTGAGGGAGACATGTACCTACATGAAGAGGTCCTATGTGGCCGTTCCAACTAGCAGACCTAGCTGAGGTCTCAGCCTACAGCCTGTATCCACCAACAGGTACATGAGAGAGCAAGCCTTCATGTTATAACAGCCTCCCCCTGTTTAGTTTTATAAAAGAAATCATAATAATCATATATTTTGACTCATCGCTGAATATTATCATAATGAGAATAACTACTGACTGCTAATTTAATGTTAAAAATCCATACATTTATTGGATTGGTAGCAGAGAGGAACCAGTGAAGATTTTAAACCTTTTCCTAGCAAAAAAAATGAATTATTTAATAATATTTAAAATTGGTTATTCCAAAAATATATATATAACCATTTTTATTTAGAATGACACATTTATACCAAAGGAATTCTCCATTTTTTCAACCTTCAGCACTACTGCTTTTTAAAATATACACCTCTGTTACTCAATATAAATTAAAATAATATTTTAAAAATTATGAACTGTGTTCTTTAATTTGTACAGTTTATTTATTATGGAAAGTATAATTTGCAATAAGTCAAAGAAGATTTGGGGTCCTCAAAGTCCTATTTTTTTTAGATAAATACAAATTTCCCAGCTATCAGTTGTGATCTCCAATTACAGTCATCAAATAATACTTTAAATATCCATATTCTAGCACTAAATTGTTTCCAGTTTTGTTCATAAAACTGGTGCCTTCTTACATGAAACCATTATACCTCTTTTTTTAGGCAAAAGATGCTATAATATGATTTACATAAGGTCAGAGCCATCTTTACTGGTCTTTTCTAAGTTCTTTTTCATATGTTATCTTGCTATGCTGGAAAACATTTCAATTTTCTAAAAGTTCTTATAAAACCATAAATTATACAAGAGTGAAATGCTTGTGACAAAACAGAGAGAAAATAAAACTAGGTTTATTTTATTACCTCCATTGAAAATAACATATCCTTGGTACATAAAGGTGTGGGAGAAGACCAAGATTATCTTCAGAGACGGCAGAATGAGGTAGAAAGAGAACACTGTATGTTCCGAAAGAGTGCAATATCTGCCTTTGTAGAATATTGAATTTCCATCAACTCATTCCATAATTGGCTACAAATTTTATGCAGTTTAGTTAATTAAAAACACTGATAAAACACTACCAAGAATTTCCATATAAGACTTTATTAAAGGAAAACAATATGTTACTGCAGGAGAAAGAAAACACAAGCTAGTATTAGGGCTTTGAGAGACTTACAGAAACGGCATCCTAAAGTGTATGCTTTGTCTGGAGTAGGATAATATAATACATATGAGAAATCTTGTTTGTAGAACTCCCACAAAAGTTTTCAATGGGGTCTTTTATGTCTCTCAAGTCAGGGAGTCAGGCCTGTCTAACAGATTACAGCAGGTAAAAGTCAACAACGAACAAGGTCATCAGAGAAGGCTAAAACTTTAAACAACACAGTATAAGTTATTAGTTAGCTGACTCATCCTTATTTTGTCAAGAATCAGTATTAGATCCAGTCAGCACTATAGGTAAGCATATAGCTTTTCAAGGTCTGCTATCAAATAACTTGATTTTATACACTATCACATAGTAGGCACTCAATAAATATTTGTTAAATGCCTGAAATAGTGTAGAGCCTCACCAAGCAGAAACCATAGCCCCAATAGGTAAAATACATGCTTTGAGGCAAGTTATATCAGATTATTAAAAATATGAATTAAAACTGGATGAAGCAAGTTCAATTCAAACTTGGATATCAGCAGTAATAATTACCATTAAAATAAGAGAGGTCAATTTATTCATTAGTTCATGCAATCAATCAAGAAATATTTGTTGATAGTCAACTATATACCACACATAGCACTCCCTATTACTATTATTTATTTATTTATTTATTTTTGAGACAGAGTCTTGCTCTGTCGCCAGGCTAGAGTGCAGTGGCATGATCTTGGCTCAGTGCAACTTCTGCCTCCCGGGTTCAAGTGATTCTTCTGCCTCAGCCTCCCGAGAAGCTGGGACTACAGGTGTGCGCCACCATGCCCAGTTAATTTTTTTTAATTTTTAGTAGAGACAAGGTTTCACCATGTTGGCCAGGATGGTCTCAATCTCTTCACCTTGTGATCTGCCTGCCTCAGCCTCCCAAAATGCTGGGATTACAGGCGTAAGCCACCATGCCCGGCCAGGACTCCTTATTTTTAAAATATATTTAGCCTTGTCTTTATTATTTGTAAAACATATTTAGGTAGGATGTTTAGCAGAATCCAAAACCCTTATATATATATATATCAAGAATCAGCCTGTAACTCAGGTTTCTTGAAACAACTCTGCATTAATCTACAAAAACCAATCCATTGTTTCAAGAGTATTTTACTTGGATGTCAATAAGAAACAGCCCAAGAGAAGAATATCGGTCACTGGGAAGCAAACTGCGAAGAATTAAAATGGCCATACAAATATAGCCAAAGGCGATGGTGAAAGTGTTATCCTACTGCTGTAATAACCATTTGGGTGGCTCAGTACAAATTAGGGCAGCCAAGGTTTTCTGGGTCCACAAATGATCTCTAGCTGCATCACAGAGAATGCAGAAGGTAGCCAAATGATAAATTAACTGAACTAATAAACATTTTCTGTAGCGGGGCTTACAGATAAATCAGCATAGGCCATTGCACACACTGTTACTAAGGTATTTAGTAGAGAATGGACTAGAAAAGAAGACTTCTACAATGTTTTACTTTACTTTGTATCCATGGATTGCATTTATTATGAAAAAATAGCAAATATGTTAAAATGGTTTAGATCCAAATTTCAAATATATCTAAAATTTAACATCTATTATGCATGCAAAATGTTTTGTGAACACAATATTTTAGAAATATTGGTATTTCAACTGTGGCACTCTGATAGTTGCAATTTGTCTTATTAAGATGTTCTAATTATGGAAATTTGAAGAATTGAGTATGATTTTGTGATGTTTTAGTTTGCTTTTTTTATATGTAATATCATAATATTCAGTCAAAACACCATAAATGAGCTCAAAATTATTAACAAGTAAGACATGTAGTCAGGTTATAGCAAGAATAACAAAAAGCAAATTTTTTAGCCTGCCTGTCTCTGCTATCAGAAAAAACACAAAATCAAAGTTGATAAAATTTATTATGTGCACAACTGACCATATACCGGATTGAGAACACAATAGTACCCTTTAATAATTTCCTTCCATTTCTCCCACCCCACATGCAAGAGGAAAAAAATCACTTTATTATCTTATTTATAAAAATGGGATCCAATTAAAAATACACATTATATCTAAATGTCTGTTATTATGGGTGGTTTTATCGTGGGGTTAGCTATGTTTATAAATTGTCCCTATAAATCATAAATAATGAAAAGTCTAATTTAATATCACAACAGAAAAGTGTTTTGTTTTATTAATTAGTATTTTTTGTTTATGTCTTTACCATCAAATGCATGTGTTCTCAAGCATTTGGTGAAAATGTATTTAATATAATAATATGACTTTTGATTTTTGATAATGGATTTGTGCATTGTCTATTTTACTTTAATTAAAGATAGAAAATTGTATTAGAATCATGGGCCCTGTATTGACTTAATATCTTTACTCTCTAGTTCATCTTGACAATTCATTTGTTACTGTAACTCATAGAAAATAGAAAACGATATGCATCATTCTTTTCCCAGCTTTTGTTTTCTGAAGGGAAAAATTATATAAACCTTAGAAAGTTTCTGAACAATACAATTCTACAAGCTTTGTAACAATGTCAATCATGGAACCCGAAATGTATTTTGCAAAATATTGCTGATGTACATTAAATATTATCAGTAATCTACTCCATATAGCAAAATACTCCCTTGTATTTCTACCCTCCACAACATGCTTATTTCTTTTTAGAATGACTATTTTGTTTCTTATTTATGACTATCCTCCTAAACATGTATTACTTTATAGGGGAAGATAATAAAAATAAGAATTTAAGCTGTCCTGTGTTTTTCAGAAGACTATATTTTTATGGCCTTTTAGAGCTCTTTAACTACTTGTTTTTTGCTCTCCTTGCCAATTTTTTTCCCAAGCCACAGATGTCAATTCCTACTCATCTGCTGCTCTGTTTCTTACTGACACCCTGTAGATCGCATGAGTTGTATTCCAGCTCGAATTCGAGCATTTGAGTAAGATAGGAATTTTAAAATCTGTTGTCTTTCCTTTAACTTCTCTTTACCTCCTTCCCACACAGTTGTATACTTTTGTAAACAAAAGTATTTTGTAATTTTTTATTTTAATATTTTAATGTTAGGCACTTGACATATGCATAGGTCTTGGTTTTGCTTTTGAAAATTCTCAAAATACAAAGCAATTCTCTTTTCAAAAATAATTTATAATAGGAAATTGTATATTTCAAAGACCTTAAAATGGTAGTCATTTATGTAGATATTTAAAGCAACAGATACCATAATTCTGAAAAAGCAACAAAAATGTCATATTACAATATGTTTTAGTGACATTTGGTTTGTCACAGTCAATTAATATTAATTTCCAAATATTTTAATATAGTTTATTTTTTTGTAAAGGATAATCTAAAAACAAATAGTCAACATTTTTCAATACGTTAAATAGTTGGTAATCTTTTGTGATATTTTATAAACATTTACTTCTGACAAAAAAATAATGATTTGAAATCATCCTCAGTCAGTGGCCTCTCTCGGTAGCATTTTAATGTTTACAAGAATCTATGACTGTTTCTTTGTATTTTCAGTCTTCCATCTTTAGTGGTATTACAGCTCAACAGTTTAAGCTATCCAATATATTCAAGCTCACTCACATCTTACTTTTAGGAATATATAATTAATTATTATGAGAGTCAAGGTTTAACACTTTACTGTACACATAAATTACCTGAAAACTTCTTTAGTACCCAGTTTTGATCTCCACTAGAAGAAATGGGATATGTCTAGAAATGTTTAAATAATTTGTACATTTGGTAATTTTTATACCAGGGCTCTTTTTTGCCCACATTTTAGAAACTCTATACAAGAGAACAGGTGATTAATTACAACATGAAATATTTTCCTATCCATAAGCGTTTTTATTTTACTGTATTATTTTAAGCAAAGGGATTTAGTCATTTATTAATGGGTTGAGAACAAACACAATGAGAAGAATGAAAGAGATTATGTTTTCCTGGAAAATCCTTAAATTGTATCATATTAATACTTTTAAAACATTTCAATACACTATGACAGCATTATCTGCAAAATCATTTTAGATAAAAATATTAACAACTTGCTGTTCTGTGACTGAAAAAATTTACAAGCAGATTTTGAAGTCAGACTACTTAGTGTCAAGCTCCAGCTCCTTAATCTACTCAGTGATATAAACTGTGTTCTAGTTAACAGATTTACAAAATTCCTTGAAAACATTGTCAGCACTTCATAAAGTTATCATGAAGATAAAATCGGTGATAACATCTAAAACATTTAGAAGAGTGTGTCTCATTTATCACATGTGCTTGTTAAATGTTAATTCTGATTACCTGTTATTTTGGTGATTAAGTCAATTATTACTTAATATTATTTTTATTTTAACTATAAATAACATACAATAAAATATGTTTATATATTTGGGCTAGTCAACTCTTCTAATAAAGATTTACAGAAAAGTTTCCTCCTTTTAGTTAATGAAGATGCTCTTTGATTTTTATAAGAAAATTTACCTTTGTTATTTTTGCAAATCCCAAGGAATATATAGAAATAGAACAATAACATATTATTGGGAGATAAACAGTCTGAAAGTTCCCTGCCCACATTTTGACTCACAAGAACTTTTAAGAAATGAATCATGCAATAGATGTACACAAAATTAGATATCTCATTAAATTCCTGCTATGCTTTAATGGCTTCAAAAGTTTAAAGATGTTGTATATAATTAGGAAATTATAATGTATTGTGACTTAATTCCATGCAATTATTTTACCTCAAAGTTTTGTCAAATCATATTATTTCTATTGCATATTTACCTCAAATGATGACTTCTTAACTTAATTCATACAAAGTTTCAATATGTACAATTTAAAATCATTTGAGCATGTGTCTTTAGAAATATCATTGAAATCTTGATATTCTACAGTCTTTGGTACAGAAGACTGAGAAAATGAATAGTCCATGTGGACCATTTCAGTTTTCTGGTCACTGCTCTATCATGTAGAGTCCCCAGGGCTTCCGTGCCTCCTTTATTTTGTTTCTGGCAGCCTTGTGTAAATTGCAATGTTCCTATTCTCATCTGCTCATTCCTTTACTCTCTTAACAATCCCATTTCATATTGGAATTGGCCTTCTCTGAGGCTTAAATATTGTTTTATGTTCTTTATGGTTTCTATATTCTAAATGAAAACTAAGATTTATGATGCCCTGGAGAGACCACTTGGTTTCAGTCCTTCAAAGAAAAATGCTGCATTAAAGGCAGTGTTAGTAACCCTGCAGTGTATCAGAGCATTTTAGGATGTATTAGATATCCTAGAAAGAGAGATAACAGCATGCCTGGTTATGAAGCTGACAATTATTGTATGTGCTAATGTGATATTATGAATGTTTACAACATTTCTTAAATTACTCTTTTTCTAATACAGTGATCAACACTAGACCTTTCCTAGAAATAACTCCTACCCAGTCATCAGCTCTTCACCTATTCTCTGTATATCACCACGCAGAAAGTGAGGAATAACCTCAAGGGAATTCATCTGTTGTCTTGTAAAAGAAGAATCTGTCTTTTAGGATAAATGAGAGGCATCAATAAATTCCACAGGATGCCATATAAGTTGCATTCCCATCCAAAGCAGAAATGACAACTATTTCTAAGGCTTACCTTCAAAGGATTAATTTTATATTATTTTCCTGAACTCCAACTAGAATAGTGAATGAAACAGCCCACCTTTAATCTACCTATCATTTTAATCACTGTCATTTTAACTCCTTGTACATCCCAATTTCCATTTTCTATTTATTTTCCTTCTTCTAAGACTTAAAGCAGAGGATCTTAGAGTTAAGGAGGGTCAACCTTAGGAAATACCATTGACAAGATGGGTCTTTTTAGAGATATTGTAAGTATTTCCTTCCAAGTCTGTGTACTCCTGTCACTCGACAAAAATTATTTGGCAAGAGTTAGAAATGACCTTCAAATTACTAGTGTGTTTTTTATTTCTATATCTCACTGAATCAGAATCACTGTATTTAATTAATTAAGTTCTCTCTCTTCAAACTATTGCTTCCTTGACTTCTGTGACACTACTTTCCTGCTGTTGGTTGACTATCAAAAGCCGTGTCTTTTCATTTGTTGCTAACAAAGATTTAATTTTGTGGAGATATTCACCACTATATTTATTTACAGAAAGGTTTTAACCACTTTATGCCAGAATAAATAATCTTGTATCTAACACAGAGGTCCTCAACTCCCGGGTCACAGGCTAGTACCAGTCTGTGGCGTGTGAGGAACCTGGCCACACAGCAAGAGGTGAGCGATGGGCAAGCATTACTGCCTGTGCGTGGCCTCCCGTCAGATCATAAGCAGCAGCAGATTCTCACAGGAGCACAAACCCTACCGTGAACTGCCCATTCAGGGGCTCTAGGCTGCAAGTTCCTTATGAGAATCTAATGCCTGAACAGTTTCAACCCCAAATCATCCCGCCACCCACCATCCCTGGAAAAATTGTCTTCCACAAAATTGGTACCTGGTGCCAAAAATGTTGGGGAGTGCTGATGTGACAGACTCCTTTGGTCGCAATCTCCTGGCTAGTGATTAGTAAGAGGATGCACGTGGTGCCTAATTATGCCCTCTGGAATGCGAAAGAGAGCCTCTTGGTCAGCTTCTGGGAAAGGTTTTCTTTGATAATGCAGACAGTTGCTGGAGGAAAACACCTCTCTTCTCTGGATATCGTCCTGTGTTCACACAGCGTTAGTACTGCTATGGCCATCTCATGACCATGAGAGAAGCTAATACCAAGAGGTGGGGATGCCAGCATAGAAAGGGCCCAGTTCCTTGAAGATGTTGCTGAGCAACTAAACTAACCAACCTTGAATTGTTCCTATTTCCTACTTGCTTATTATCTCTAACTCACATATAATTCTAGCATTTCAGTGGAAAACATTCTAAATCATTTACCTGAATTTGGGGTGAATCTTTACTAGGCAGAGAATCAAAAAATAATTTGCTTAGGAATGGGCAATGTCTGGGCAATGTCAAGGCCCCGTGTGAGGAGTGGTGTCCCCATTTCCAATCAGACGCCTGGCAGCACTCACAGAGGGCACAGGCAGTTAGATTAATTTTTTCCTGAGATACATTCTGAAGTATTTTAGAAATAATCTTTAGTGTAATGTTGGAGAGTCAAAACATAGTCATCAGATTGTAGTACCATTGATGTCAAGTACAGGGCAGTAGAAATAATTGAAGAAGAAATATAAGCAGATTTTTTTTTTGATGGAGTCTTGCTCTGTCGCCCAGGCTGGAGTGCAGTGGCATGTTCTTGGCTCACTGCAACCTCCGCCTCCCAGGTTCAAGTGATTCTCCTGCCTCAGCCTCCCAAGTAGCTGGGATTACATGTGCGCACCACCATGCCCAGCTAATTTTTTGTATTTTAGTAGAGATGGTGTTTCACCATGTTGGCCAGGATAGTCTCGATCTCCTGACCTCGTGATTTGCCCACCTCAGCCTCCCAAAATGCTGGAATTCCAGGCATGAGCCACCGGGCCCAGCCAGAAGGTTATGTTTAAAGAGTGTTTAGTGGCTGACATTTTGGTGGTATCAATGTCCATGATATAAAGATGTTATTATATGACTGAAGTAGAATGGGAAAAAATTTTGGATAATAGTTTGAGGAGCAGAGAGAATAAGTTGCCACAGAGATCTTAAGTTTCCTGACACGTTGTATAGAGAAAGTCAGTGTGTCAAGTGCTAAAGTTACCATTTCCAAAGAGAAATGTTGATAATTTTTAAAAATCCACT
Organism: Pongo pygmaeus; assembly: GCF_028885625.2. Classification (NCBI taxonomy): domain Eukaryota; kingdom Metazoa; phylum Chordata; class Mammalia; order Primates; family Hominidae; genus Pongo; species Pongo pygmaeus. Next base: position 205,083,272 of record NC_085930.1, read on the forward strand.
TATTTAAAAGCCTTTATTGAGCATTTGCTATGTGCTAAGTGCTGTGCTTTACTGCCAGATGCCAGCATTACAGAAAAATCAAAAACAAATATGTAACTTAATGCACTCATGGAATTAATAGTCTAACAGGGGCTACAAACATGAATTGAAAAATTTTATAGTACAGAGGTAAAGACACATATTTTAATGAAGGTGTCAAGTGAAAGGATCTGACATAAATCAAGGAGTCTAGGAGATTTTTCAAAGGAAGAAATACTTTCTCTGAGAACGAAGGATAAAAACTTAATAAGATATATATTAAAACAAGATTTTGAAATCTGGGAGGAACAAAATTATGACCAAAAGATATGTGTAAGAATGTAATATAACATAATTCATAAAAAATAAGGCTGTCCTGTTTGAAACATAAGAGGAAGAAAAAAATGTACTAAACTTGTAGAGATGAGGAAGCTGGTCATATGAAGGATTTGGCTTCAACAGTAATAGAATTTTGCAAGCTAGTCAAGTGTGTTAAACAAGAAAGTAACATGATAATATTAGTTTTCAAAGATTAAATTGGCCGAGCTTGGTGGCTCATGCCTGTAATCCCAGCACTTTGGGAGGCCGAGGTGGGTGGATCATGAGGTTAGGAGATGGAGACCATCCTGCCTAACACGGTGAAACCCCGTCTCTACTAAAAATAAAAAAACAAAATTAGCCAGGCGTGGTGGCGAGTGCCTGTAGTCCGAGCTACTTAGGAAGCTGAGGCAGGAAAAGCGCTTGAAGCCAGGAGGCAGAGCTTGCCGTAAGCTGAGATTGAGAGATTGTGCCACTGCACTCCAGCCTGGGTGACACAGCGAGACTCCGTCTCAAAAAACAAACAAATGAAAAAAAGATTAAGTTGTTCCTGCAGTAATAATTACTGTGGATGATTTATCTGAATAAGTTCCAGTGTGAAAATGGCATTTACGATGGAATTAGCATTGAAAACTGTATTATTAGTATGTTCAGCTACTAGTGATATAAAATGCACAAAAAATTTAAGTTGAAATAATATAATTTATTTCTCTCTTACATAAGCAGCATAGATATATATAAGCAGCATAATTTCAGAACCTCAGTTCTCAGATCCAGGAACCCTTTTATGTTTCTGTCTACACTTTTCATCAAGTGAATTAGACTTTATCCAAAATGGCTGCACCAACTCTGACTCCAACCAGCAACCCAGCCAGTTGGAAAGACAGAAGTGCAGTAGAAGAATATGGTGTTTTCTTTAAGAATACCTTTCTGAAAGGTACGTATGCTGCTTCTGTTTGCATCCCATTGGCCAGAATTTAGTCACATTGTCAGAACTAGATTCAACGGATCCTATAAATGTAGGCTTTATTTTTTGCTCAGCAAGCATTTGGAAATTCTACTATGTGCTGAGGAAGAAGGGAAGAATTAATATTGGGGACAATTATGTATTTTCACATAGGGTATGAGGTGGGCATCAATCTAATATCGGTCATAAGATTAATGTAGTGTGAAAAAATAAGCAATCTTTACATATATAGGTAGCTACAGAAGCTCTCTTGATTTTTAATAAATATTATGCCCTATTGACAAAAGCAACAGGTACATCAAATTGTTTCATTAATGCGAATTAAAATTGACCAATGGAAGAAAAATGACAAATTATTATCATTATATATCTAAAAGGGTAATATCTTGCCCTTTTACTAAGTTTAGTGAGTAGTCTAGAGAAGAATTTGCAGGAGTTGTGAAACTATATGTGCCCACAGTCGCCTGTGTACATTATCTTTGAATAGTGAGGGTTAGGCTCAGGAACAACCTATGACCTCAAGATAGAGTGAGTAACATTTTGAAAATTGGATTCTTGATTTCTTGAGGTTGCTGAATTATATTTTCCTATATTAGTAAGCATGATCTCAGAAAGGTGGTTTGGAACTTTCAGATTTTTATTTTAAAAATTACAAAAAGACACATTCAAAAACATGATAAGTAAATCTATATGAAACTCAAAATAATACCCACAGGAAGAAAATACAAATAACAAAGCATAACCAGAGAAAACAAAAGAGTAACTAAAGTGGCAGAGCTCTAACATCACAATAATTACCTTAAATATCAGAGCTCTAAATGTACCAATCAAAAGACAGGGGCTGGGCCAGGCGCGGTGGCTCATGCCTGTAATCCCAGTACTTTGGGAGGCCGAAGCAGGAAGATCACCAGAGGTCAGGAATTCGAGATCAACCTAGTCAACGTGGTGAAACTTCATCTCTACTAAAAATACAAAAATTAGCCGGGCATGGTGGTGGGCTCCTGTAGTCCCAGCTACTTGGGAGGCTGAGGCAGGAGAATGGCGTGAACCCAGGAGGTGGAGGTTGCAGTGAGCCAAGATTGTGCCACTGCACTCCAGCCTGGGCGACAGAGCCAGAATCCATGTAAAAAAAAAAAAAAGTAAATTAAAAAACCTAACCCAACTATGTGCCATTTATAAGAAACACATCAAATTCAAATTCAATGAAATACAGGTTGAAAGATTTAAACTTAAAATGTGAATGCAAATATTAGTTAAAAACGCAGGAGTTGTTACATCTTTATTTAATTAAGTAGAAGATAGTAAAAGAAAAAATTACTGGAGAAAAAGGGGAACATTAAAGATAGTAAAAGAAAAAATTACTGGAGAAAAAGGGGAACATTATATAAAGATTCAAGGATGAACCCATCAGGAAGACATAACTATTGAGATATGTACATATGTAACAACAAAACCCCAATATATGAAACAAACACTGATAGACCTGAAAGGAGAAATAGTAAAATTCACAATTATAGTTTGAAACTTCAACAGTCTCCTCTCAGCAACCGATAAAACTACTAGACAGAAAAATCTCCAAATATTTAGAATATATGAACAACACAATCAACCAACAGGATCTAATTGACCTATGTAGAGCATTCCTCTCAACAGAAGAATGAAGGTTTTGTTTTTACAAGTATCCATGGAATATTCATCAGTATAGACTGCAGCCTGGGACATAAAAGAAACTTCAGAAAATTTTTAAAAACTGGAATCACACAGATAATATTCTCTGACCATGAAGTAACAGAAAGGCTACAGTAAAATATCTGAATATGAGGAAATCAAAATAATATGCTTGTGAATAACCCATGGGTCTAAGAGAAAGGCATGAAAGCAAATTATATGTGTGTATGTATATTAATTAAATTAAAACTACCACATTTTAAAATATGTGTAATGTATTTACGGCAGTATTGGGTTCATAGCATTAAATGCTTGCAATAGAAATGAGGAAAAGTTTCAAATTAGTAATTTATGCTCTCCCTTAAAATCCTAAAGAAAAAAATGCAAAAAACCAAATCTATGCAGAAGGAAAAAAAGTATACACTACAGCAGGAATCAATGAAATTTTAAAAATAACAATAAAGAAAATAAAACAAATATCTTGTTATTTTTAAAAAGTCAATAAAATGACAAACCTCTAGGAGTCCAGACAAAAATAAAAATAGAGAAGACACAAATTATCAATATCAAGAATGAAAAGGGGGATTTCATTCTTATCTTGTGGCCATTTAAAGAATAATAAAGGAGTACTATTGCCATTTGTCTCATAGAAATAAAAATTATACTAAACCCTAAACAAAAATACATGTTGTAGCTTTAATCATAACAGTCTACCCTGGAAACAATCCAGATGTCATTTAATAGGTAGAGGAGAAGTGGTAAACAAACCATCTTATAGATGGTACATCCGTCTTATAGAATAACTACACAGCAATTAAAACAAACAAAAACACAATGACACATCCGACAACTTGGGTAAATCTGAAAGAAAGAAACAATCTCGAAAGGTTACATACAGGTTGATTTCATGTACAGGATGTTTCGAAAAGTCAAAATTAATTAACAGTTGCCAGCAATTAGGGTGTGGTGGAGGGAAGGGGATGGTGCCTGAGACAGGTGGATATTAAAAAGGCAACAGGAGAGTCTTGTCGTGATGAAACTGTTCTGTATCTTGACTGTGGTAGTGGATACATGAACCTACACATGAGATAAAATTGAAATCCATACACACACAACACAAATGAGTATGGGTAAAACTGAGGAAATCTTAATAATAATGTATTGTATCAATATGAATATCACGGTTGTGAGTAGAATACTGTAGTTTTGCTGGATGTTAACCATTAGGAGAAGCTGGGTTAAGGGCATATGGGATTTCCATTTTATATGTTATGATTTCATGTGAGTCTATAATTATCTCAAAAAAATTAACTATAAAATAAATAGTGTTCTAGACAACCGTGGTTTATACCTTCCCCCATTAATATTTTAGAAAAGGAATTTGGTTATTAAAAATTTAACCTGTAAAATAATCCTAAATTCGGACTTAATACCTGTTTGGTCTTTATTGTTCATCATATTCCTTTATATTTCACAAACATGTTGTATTAGTTTATGTATCTTTGGAGGCAAATAACAAAAACAAACAAAACCTTAGGTAGCTTAAATAGTAAAGAAGTGTGTCCTATATGAAGGGAAATTCAGTGATAGTGAACTCTCATGATTGACCAGATTTGGAGCTTAATGGCATCATAAAAATTTACTTTCTTTTCTCTTAACCACATTTGGTAGATAAGATTTTATGTCAGCCTAGTTTCCCTCTTGGTAACAAGAGGTATGCAGCTTTATTATATATCATATCCAGAAACAAATGTGTCCAGGGGAAACAGACATCACAGATTATATATTCATGTAGATCTTTCTTTACCCTGAGCAAACTTCTCCTAGAAATTCACTCACACCTACTCTTGTTTTACCCCAGTCTTACCTGCCTTCCTTTAATACCTCATTATCAATTTTTAAGTGTTAAGCCTAAAACAGCTACTAGTAATGGAAATTAAATAATCAAAATCCTCTCTCCCAAACTTGTGAGGGGAATGAGATCAGATTCCCCTGAGGAGTAGGATGTATTTTTGTAATTCTTTTTAACTGCTTCCTGTTCACCAAGCCTACAATATCATCACTCTAATGGTTGAATATGCTATCTAGGAGCTGCATGTAGTTTTACTTACTATTCCAGTTGTGGGAATTTTCACACGGACCATTTCATTTGTGTTCATAGAAATGTCTGATCCATCACCAGTCTCAAATACTATTATCTTTATCTCTTTTTTCCCCCCTAAAGTATGGTATGCTTGGTAGGGCTGACTCCAGAATTCCTAGAACTTCAGAAAATTCTAGGTGTTCTGTTTAACTAGGGATGTTGGAAAGAGGCCTTTGTTTCATCTCTACACTGGGGTAAATGAACCATTTCAGCAAAAGTTAGGCCATAGCAAAGCCCTGTCTCCAGATAACTAGCTTACTTGACTACTTACATTTTCAAGCTGCAGCATGTAGAACTCTGATTAATGTTAAATATTTTGTTGTTTCACAGTTTCTTCTGAAGGCAAAAATCTCTATCCCTGCCTCAGTCTGTTCTTACTACCTGCCCATTCAAAGTAGGTGGTTCACTTTCAGTGCAGAAAAATACTTTTAGGAGCTGAAATAATTCTGTACAGATATTAAGAAGACCCATGGACTGAAAGATTTCTATTTTATATGGCACTACTCTTATTCTCTTGCTCTCTTCTCTGGCTACAGACATTAGATTACCTCTCAAAAGGCATTCCTTCGCAGAGGCTGAAAGCTCTATTGTCAGCTTCTAAGACTTCATTATAGCTGGATTGGTCACATGACCTTGGTCTGTTAAGTTGTAAGCAGAAATCCCTGGCGATGCTCTCAGCCAAGCTGATGACAGAGACAGACTGGGTTGGCTTACAGGATTTTCCTCTTTGTGTCTCCGTACCTTTGGTCTTCCCTATTCTTTCTATCTGTGACACGGATTGAGGCTGGGAAGGGCTACAGCCACATTGCACTCATGAGGAAAACAACCACACACTAAAGGAGAAAACAAGCAGACAAAGGGACCCAGAGTAGTGACAACAGCCTGGGATTCATTCGAAGTCAACCTGAATGATAAAAATGAGGCTTTATGTTGTCAGACCATTGTGGCTACATTATCCATTTCTTATAACTACATGTACACAACTCACTGAAGCAATCTGTAAATTAGAGAGTATTGGTAGAGTTTTTCAGTATGTCATTATACAGTTTTAGCAATATCTCATTGCATTAGTGCAAGTTGTGAGCCAACGGCTGGAGACTTACCCAGCAGTGTGATGATGAGAATGGAGATGATGATGACTACAATTAAGATGATTATGACAACTGCAATACACATAAAGCTATTGACCACTTACTTTATATCAGACATTATTCTAAGTACTTCATAGGCATTATTGTCTTTATCTTTCCAAACAATTATTGTGACTGAAAGCCATTCTGTGTCTATTTTACATGAAATGAAGCTGAGCTCAGAGTTAAATTTGCTCAAAATGACAGTAGGGGTGTGGCAGAGGTTGAATGCCATTCTGGGTTTGCCCGACTCCAGAGCTGAATGTATTCATTCTTGCTAATTATAACTGCATTATGACTACTTGAAAACGTTAACATATTTGACATCAGTGTGGCAGTATTTCTCAATATGAACACCACTGAAAATTTTTATTTCATCGTGGAAGTTTCCTTTTGATGAAATGGAAATTTTCTCCAAGTGCTGTGTGATGGCTGAACCACTTTGAATTCTCTGAGTTGGCAAAAACTGTAGGAGAGTCTTCATATAGTCTCAATCCTGTAGAAAATACCAAAAATATCATATAATTAATGTTTTCTGTGAAGGTAGCTTATTTTTCCAGATGTATAAATATGAATACAGATTTTAAAAGTATAGACATATTTGAAATTGTAAATATTATTTCTTTTGCAATGGTTGTAACAGTCAGAAGACAATTTTTTAAATGAGTAGTTTTCTTTCTCACTTAAATATCATTTTGTGGGTCAAAAATAAAAGCAAAACTAAAGAATCTTAAGTGATTAACTAAGGAAAATCAGTTTTAGAACATTTTCCACTTTAAAGATAACATTTAATCTGAGTATAAAATGTAAGTTTCACAGTAAAATTTATTTTCAAATTATCATATTTTTATTAACTTAGGTCTATCTAATCAATCCACTTTGGGCTTGAATTATATTGAAGTTACTTAGCATAAAAATATACCACTAACAATTACATATTTTGTGTTATTTATGCAAAGATAGTAGTCAGCTTACACAAGTAATTCATGATCATATTTTCTAGATATTTTAACATGTATTAGTTTGAATACCCAAATTGGAAGAGAATCACAAGTAGATGAGTCTTCATCTGTTTTTTGGAGCAAACATTGTCATGGATTAATTCTTATGATCCAGTTCATGCTGTAACACAATCACAGCGATCATCACTGGGGAGGCAGCAGACTCTGTTCCTTTTACTTGTCTAAGATTTTTTTCTAAGTTGTTGTACTCTTTTGATAGTAATAAATTCCATTATATTTCCTAGATTTCAAGTCAACTATAGCTACATCTAAATGGAATACAAAATCAATAATGGATGATATTCCAATTAGATAGAATAGTTAGAATGCCATTTTGCTTCCAGGTGTCACATACAATAATTGCTGTGATAGGTATTAGAAAGAATAGCCAAATACTGTAATTTCAACAATAAATTTTCATGTATTTTTGAAAGCATAATCATAAATACAAAAAACAACAAACCTGCAAGAGCGGATAAGGTAAGATTGTTATGCATATGAAGTGTTTGCTCTTTGAAAAACTGCTTAATTATGATACTGCAATATAATCTGTATATTTGCCTCATCTGTGAGACTCTCATAAATCACATCCCAATGGATTATAAAACTGACACAATGCTAAGCAACACAGAACCTGTTTCTGTTACTGCAGTAACAGTAGTCGCTGCTTGGATTGGTTTCATTCTGTGTTACTGTTAATCTTTCCTTTTTTATTCATTTTTCAAAGACATTGTCGAGGGCACATAATGTTTATAGTAAACATTACAATTCTGAACAAATATACAGATATGGAATTATAAACCCAGGGATTCCACATGAAAGCAGTGTAGAGTACAATTCTAGTTTATTATATGGTAGTGTATAACACTTACATCTTATTTTATCAGTGGATGTCCAGTATCCTGCCTGAGTCTATTTGTTAGTGCTTAATTTTGGAACACTTTAAAATATTATTGTTCATTTTGACAAAACTTCTATTTAAAGCTGTTAAAACTTTATCAATATTAGAACCAACTAAAATATAAGTATTTTAGATAACTGTTGTGTTTAATGGCTTCATACAAATTGTTGTGATTAATGGCTTCATAAATAATTCTGAAATTATTTGACCAGAAAAGATGATATTTGTTGAAGATATTTACATTGCCATTATATCTAGTGTATTATATGTGTGTATGTATATACAGATAGATGTGCAAAAATATATATATTATTACATTTGCTGTTACTTGCTTTTTATGGTTACTAAATATATTAAACTTAAAATGAAAGTTTACCTAAAATTTAGCTTTCTTAGGTTTCTGTTTATTATATTCTAGTTACATATCATATTTCTGGGCTATCATTCTTTATTGTTTCTCTTAATGCATGAAAAATATGATGAGAAAATAATGAGTGAATTATGAGAAAAAAGTGGAAGTACTTTTATACTAGTTCTCGAGTATTTTTATTTTAATTATATTATTAGACAGACCTATTTGTCTTAATTCCCAGTTTTATGAAAGTTCACAAGTCTGTAGGTCATAATCTTTAAAGATCAATTTAGTTCCTAACCAAACCAAAAGATCAGAGCAGGGCAAGCATAAGTTAAATACACACCATTATCATGTATTTACCAACTTTACATTGGAAATATAATTGATAAAAATGATAGGCCGGGTGTGGTGGCTCACACCTGTAATCCCAGCACTTTGGGAGGCCAAGGCAGATGGATAACCTGAGGTCAGGAGTTCGAAACCAGCCTGGGCAACATGGCGAAACCCTGTCTGTACTAAAAAATACAAAAATTAGTTGGGCGTGGTGGCGACTGCCTATAATCCCAGCTACTCAGGAGGCTGAGGCAGGAGAATCACTTGAATCCAGGAGGAGGAGGTTGCAGTGAACCAGCCTGGGAGACAGAGGAAGAATCTCTCTCTCTAAAAAAAAAACAACCAAAAAAAAACAAAAACAAAAACAAAAAAGAATGATAGTGAGAGATTTAAAAAGTTCTATATGAGTAATGAATAAGATACAAATAAAATGATGCACATGCAAAGAATATTGATAGAAATTAGAAGAACAAGAAAGCAACAGAAAGTGAGAAAAACGAAAGTTTGGAAAAGGTAAAAATAAAGTTAAAATAGTGATAGTTAAGGAAGCCCCAGTACTGCCTTTCATAGCAGGATCCTGAATTTAATGCAAAGTGATCCTGAACTTTTGAATTAAACTGAGCTGGAATCCCTTAAACCCACATCTCTCATCTCCTCAATAAGGTATAGTGAGTTACACCTTATGCTTACGTTTTGCTCATCTCAGCTGGCAGTAAAATTTTTCACAACACTTCTATATGTCTGTTATGAATATCACTGCCACTCTTATTTTATTTGCCTAGCATTAACAGTAATACTCCTGACATATTTCATTTCTGCACTACACATTTTGGAATAAAAACAATAGGTATAAAATTTCTTTTAGTGTCAGTTTTTGAAAAATGTGCAGAGAATATAATTTTTTCTTATCCTGAGTATGAATTTCAAGACTTTTTTTAAAAAAAGATTGTATTTGCTCTGTCGACTGGAAAAACAGAAAAATGAATAGATTTTATATATATATTTTTTGTTATACTTTAAGTTCTAGGGTACATGTACACAAGGTGCAGGTTTCAATTAACTCGTCATTTAGCATTAGATTTATCTATTAATGCTGTCCCTCCCCTCTCCCCCGACCCCACAACAGGCCTCAGTGTGTGATATTCCCCTTCCTGTGTCCAAGTGTTCTCATTGTTCAATTCCCACCTATGAGTGAGAACATGCAGCATTCGGTTTTTTGTCCTTGCGATAGTTTGCTGAGAATGATGGTTTCCAGCTTCATCCATGTCCCTACAAAGAACATGAACTCATTATTTTTTATGGCTGCATAGTATTCCATGGAGTATATGTGCCACATTTTCTTAATCCAGTCTATCATTGATGGACATTTGGGTTGGTTCCAAGTTTTTGCTGTTGTGAATATTGCCACAATAAACATACATGTGCATGTGTCTTTATAGCAGCATGATTTATATTCCTTTGGGTATATACCCAGTAATGGGATGGCTGGGTCAAATGGTATTTCTAGTTCTAGATCCCTGAGGAATCGGCACACTGTCTTCCACAATGGTTGAACTAGTTTACAGTCCCACCAACAGTGTAAAACTTCCTATTTCTCCACATCCTCTCCAGCACCTGTTGTTTCCTGACTTTTTAATGATCACCATTCTAACTGGTCTGAGATGGTATCTCATTGTGGTTTTGATTTGCATTTCTCTGATGGCCAGTGATGAGGAGCATTTTTTCATGTGTCTGTTGGCTGCATAAATGTCTTCTTTTGAGAAGTATCTGTTCCTATCCTTTGCCCACTTGTTGATGGGGTTGTTTGCTTTTTTTTCTTGTAAATTTGTTTGAGTTCATTGTAGATTCTGGATATTAGCCCTTTGTCAGATGAGCATATTGCAAAAATTTTCTCCCATTCTGTAGGTTGCCTGTTCACTCTGATGGTAGTATCTTTTGTTGTGCAGAAGCTATTTAGTTTAATTAGATCCGTTTGTCAATTTTGGCTTTTGTTGCCATTGCTTTTGGTGTTTTAGACATGAAGTCTTTGCCCATACCTATGTCCTGAATGGTATAGCCTAGGTTTTCTTCTAAGATTTTCATGGTTTTAGGTCTAATATTTAAGTCTTTAGTCCATATTGAGTTAATTTTTGTATAAGGTGTAAGGAAGGGATCCAGTTTCAGCTTTCTACATATGGCTACCCAGTTTTCCCAGCATGATTGTTAAATAGGGAATCCTTTCCCCACTTCTTGTTTTTGTCAGGTTTGTCAAAGATCAGATAGTTGTAGATGTGTGGTATTATTTCAGAGGACTCTGTTCTGTTCCATTCATCTATATCTCTGTTTTGGTACCAGTACCATGCTGTTTTGGTTACTGTAGCCATGTAGTAGAGTTTGAAGTCAGGTAGCATGATGACTCCAGCTTTGTTCTTTTGGCTTAGGATTGACTTGGCAATGTGGGCTCTTTTTTTTGGTTCCATATGAATTTTAAAGTAGTTTTTTTCCAATTCTGTGAAGAAAGTCATTGGTAGCTTGATGGGGATGGCATTGAATCTACAAATTACCTTGGGCAGTATGGCCATTTTCACGATATTGATTCTTCCTACCCATGAGCATGGAATGTTCTTCCATTTGTTTGTATCCTCTTTTATTTTGTTGACCAGTGGCTTGTAATTCTCCTTGAAGAGGTCCTTCACACCCCTTGCAAGTTGGATTCCTAGGTATTTGATTCTCTTTGAAGCAATTGTGAATGGGAGTTCACTCATGATTTGGCTCTCTGTTTGTCTGTTATTGGTGTATAAGAATGCTTTTGATTTTTGCACATTGATTTTGTATCCTGAGACTTTGCTGAAGTTGCTTATCAGCTTAAGGAGATTTTGGGCTGAGACGATGGGGTTTTCTAGATATATAATCATGTCATCTGCAAACAGGGACAATTTGACTTCCTCTTTTCCTAATTGAATACCCTTTATTTCTTTCTCCTGCCTGATTGCCCTGGCCAGAACTTCCAACAGTATGTTGAATAGGAGTGGTGAGAGAGGGCATCCCTGTCTTGTGCCAGTTTTCAAAGGGAATGCTTCCAGTTTTTGCCAATTCAGTATGATATTAGCTGTGGGTTTGTCATAAACAGCTTATATTATTTTGAGATGTGTTTCATCAATACCTAATTTATTGAGAGTTTTTAGCATGAAGGGCTGTTGAATTTTGTCAAAGGCCTCTTCTGCTTGTATTGAGATAATCATGTGGTTTTTGTCTTTGGTTCTGTTTATATGCTGGATTACATTTACTGATTTGCATATGTTGAACCAGCTTTGCATCCTAGGGATGAAGCCCACTTGATCATGGTGGATTAGCTTTTTGATGTGCTGCTGGATTCGGTTTGCCAGTATTTTACTGAGGATTTTTGCATCGATGTTCATCAGGGATATTGGTCTAAAATTCTCTTTTTTTGTGGTGTTTCTGCCAGGCTTTGGTATCAGGATGATGCTGGCCTCACAAAATGAGTCAGGGAGGATTCCCTCTTTTTCTATTGATTGGAATAGTTTCAGAAGGAATGGTACCAGCTCTTCCTTGTACCTCTGGTAGAAATCGGCTGTGAATCTGTCTGGTCCTGCACTTTTTTTGGTTGGTAAGCTATTGATTATTGACTCAATTTCAGAGCCTGTTATTGGTCTATTCAGAGATTCAACTTCTTCCTGGTTTAGTCTTGGGAGAGTGTATGTGTCCAAGAATTTATCCATTTCTTCGAGATTTTCTAGTTTATTTGCGTAGAGGTGTTTGTAGTATTCTCTGATGGTAGTTTGCATTTCTGTGGGATCGGTGCTGACATCCCCTTTATCATTTCTTATTGCGTCTATTTGATTCTTCTCTCTTTTCTTCTTTATTAGTCTTGCTAGCGGTCTATCAACTTTGTTGATCTCTTCAAAAAACCAGCTCCTGGATTCATTGATTTTTTGAAGGGTTTTTTGTGTCTCTATCTCCTTCATTTCTGCTCTGATCTTAGTTATTTCTTGCCTTCTGCTAGCTTTTGAATGTCTATGCTCTCGCTTCCCTAGTTCTTTTAATTGCGATGTTAGGCCGTGAATTTTAGATCTTTCCTGCTTTCTCTTGTGGGCATTTAGTGCTATAAATTTCCCTCTACACACTGCTTTGAATGTGTCCCAGAGATTCTGATAAACTGTGTTTTTGTTCTCATTGGTTTCAAAGAACATCTTTATTTCTGACTTCATTTCGTTATGTACCCAGTAGTCATGCAGGAGCAGGTTGTTCAGTTTCCATGTAGTTGAGCGGTTTTGAGTGAGTTTCTTAATCCTGAGTTCTAGTTTGATTGCACTGTGGTCTGAGAGACAGTTTGTTATAATTTCTGTTCTTCTACATTTGCTGAGGAGAGCTTTACTTCCAACTATGTGGTCAATTTTGGAATAGGTGCAGTGTGGTGCTAAGAAGAATGTATATTCTGTTGATTTGGGGTGGAGAGTTCTGTAGATGTCTATTAGATCTGCTTGGTGCAGAGCTGAGTTCAATTCCTGGGTATCCTTGTTGACTTTCTGTCTCGTTGATCTGTCTAATGTTGACAGTGGGGTGTTAAGTCTCCCATTATTAATGTGTGGGAGTCTAAGTCTCTTTGTAGGTCACTCAGGACTTGCTTTATGAATCTGGGTGCTCCTTTATTGGGTGCATATATATTTAGGATAGTTAGCTCTTCTTGTTGAATTGATACCTTTACCATTATGTAATGGCCTTCTTTGTCTCTTTGGATCTTTGTTGGTTTAACATCTGTTTTATGAGAGACTAGGATTGCAACCCCTGCCTTTTTTTGTTTTCCATTTGCTTGGTAGGTCTTCCTCCATCCTTTTATTTTGAGCCTATGTGTGTCTCTGCATGTGAGATGGGTTTCCTGAATACAGCACACTGATGGGTCTTGACTCTTTATCCAATTTGCCAGTCTGTGTCTTTTAATTGGAGCATTTAGTCCATTTACATTTAAAGTTAATATTGTTATGTGTGAATTTGATCCTGTCATTATGATGTTAGCTGGCTATTTTGCTCTTTAGTTGATGCAGTTTCTTCCTAGCATTGATGGTCTTTACAATTTGGCATGATTTTGCAGTGGCTGGTACTGGTTGTTCCTTTCCATGTTTAGTGCTTCCTTCAGGGGCTCTTGTAGGGCAGATCTGGTGGTGACAAAATCTCTCAGCATTTGCTTGTCTGTAAAGTATTTTATTTCTCCTTCACTTATGAAGCTTAGTTTGGCTGGATATGAACTTCTGGGTTGAAAATTCTTTTCTTTAAGAATGTTGAATATTGGCCCCCACTCTCTTCTGGCTTGTAGAATTTCTGTGGAGAGATCTGCTGTTAGTCTGACAGGCTTCCCTTTTTGGGTAACCCGAACTTCCTCTCTGGCTGCCCTTAACATTTTTTCCTCCATTTCAACTTTGGTGATTCTGACAATTATGTGTCTTGGAGTTGCTCTTCTCAAGGAGTATGTTTGTGGTGTTCTCTGTATTTCCTGAATTTGAATGTTGGCCTGCCTTGCTAGGTTGGGGAAGTTCTCCTGGATAATATCCTGCAGAGTGTTTTCCAACTTAGTTCCATTCTCCCTCTCACTTTCAGGTACGCCAATCAGATGTAGATTTGGTCTTTTCACATAGTCCCATATTTCTTGGAGGCTTTGTTCATTTCTTTTTATTCATTTTTCTCTAAACTTCTCTTTCTTCATTTCATTTATTTGCTCTTCAATCACTGATACCCTTTCTTCCAGTTGATCAAATCGGCTACTGAAGCTTGTGCATTCATCATGTAGTTCTTGTGCTATGGTTTTCAGCTCCATCAGGGTCATTTAAGGACTTCTCTACATTGGTTATGCTATTTAGCCATTTGTCTAATCTTTTTTCAAGGTTTTTAACTTCTTGCAATAGGTTCGAACTTCCTCCTTTAGCTCGGAGAAGTTTGGTCATCTGAAGCCTTCTTCTCTCAACTCATCAAAGTCATTCTCCATCCAGCTTTGTTCTATTGCTTGTGAGGAGCTGCATTCCTTTGGATTGGGAGAGGTACTCTGATTTTTAGAATTTTCAGTTTTTCTTCTCTGGTTTCTCCCCATCTTTGTGGTTTTATCTACCTTTGGTCTTTGATGATGGTGACGTACAGATGGGGTTTTGATGTGGATGTCCTTTCTGTTTGTTAGATTTCCTTCTAATAGTCAGGACCCTCAGCTGCAGGTCTGTTGGAGTTTGCTGGAGGTCCACTCCAGACCCTGTTTGCCTGGGTATCAGCAGCAGAGGCTGCAGAACAGTGAATATTGCTGAACAGCAATGTTGCTGCCTGATCATTCCTCTGTAAGTTTCATCTCAGAAGGGTACCCAGCTGTGTGAGGTGTCAGTCTGCCCCTACTGGTGGGTGCCTCCCAGTTAGGCTACTCGGGGGTCAGGGACCCACTTGAGGAGGCAGTCTGTCCATCCTCAGATCTCAAACTCCATGCTGGGAGAACCACTACTCTCTTCAAAGCTGTTAGACAGGGACATTTAAGTCTGCAGAGGCTTCAGCTGCCTTTTGTTCAGCTATGCCCTGCCCCCAGAGGTGGAGTCTACAGAGGCAGGCAGGCCTCCTTGAGCTGTGGTGGGCTATACCCCGTTCGAGCTTCCTGGCCACTTTGTTTACCTACTCAAGCCTCAGCAATGGCGGGTGCCCCTCCTCCAGCCTCGCTGCTGCCTTGCAGTTCTATCTCAGACTGCTGTGCTAGCAATGAGCGAGGCTCTGTGGGCATGGGACCCTCTGAGCCAGGCGTGGGATACAATCTCCTCGTGTGCTGTTTGCTAAGACCATTGTAAAAGTGCAGTATTAGGGTGGGAGTGACTCAATTTTCCAGGTGCTGTCTGTCACAGCTTTGCTTGGCTAGGAAAGGGAATTCCCTGACCCTTTGCGCTTCCCGGGTGAGGCAATGCCTCACTCTGCTTCGGCTCACACTTGGTGCACTGCACCCACTGTCCTGCACCCACTGTCCGACAAACCCCAGTGAGATGAACCTGGTACCTCAGTTGGAAATGCAGAAATCACCCATCTTCTGTGTCGCTCATGCTGGGAGCTGTAGAATGGAGCTGTTCCTATTCAGCCATCTTGGAAAAATGAATAGATTTTATCTTCTATTTATTTTAATTCTAAATAATTATTCTAAATAAATAATTCTATTTATTTTAATTCTGAATATTATAGTAATAATTATTTGTTAATTATCCGATTCATTTATCCTCCATCCATGGAGACCAGAGAGAGTCAGCCCACTAACAGTTAATTCATGACTCCACAAATGGAAACAAGAGTAAACCATCCCCAAGTTAAGACCGTATCTCTTAGGAGTTTACCCAAATCAGAGATGACCAGAAGCGAATCTAGGCAGGTGAATAAGACCACATTTAACTTAATCTTTGCTTTGTCTCTATTAAGGTTAAAAAAAAAAAGAGATATCAATATTAGAATAACATACTGATTTCCCAGATGTGCTGAATCCTATCAACAGTCATCAAGAAGGAAGCCCATGAACTCAGTGGAAGCTAACCTGTCTTTCAACAGAGCAGATGAACCAACTCTCATTCTGGTTGTAAATGTTTGTCTCCACTGGGCCTTTTGCCTTCATCATCAGGGCAATCAGTATAACTGAAATAAGAACCTACCTGTTTTTATACACAAGAATCAAGAGAGACACAGATACTCACCCTTCTATCTCTCCTTTCACCTACAGCTGTACAATAACTGTCTGCCTTGAATCTACCAAGACAATTAATTCCTGTTCATGTCAGTTACAATACACATTTCTAGAATCAAGTCAGCCATACCTCCCAGACTCTAATCCTTATCAGCTCTGCACATTCCCATCTGTCCCCTTCCTCTCCTCTTTCAAAAGTGCTTAAGCCCTCTCAACGTTCTCTTAGAATGCAAAGTCTTCCGAATCTCAGTGTCTTCTGTGAATACTCCTCTCAACATTTTGCTCTATTGGGAAATTGGCCTTCCTCTGAAGACACCACTTTTCCTGGAGCCCACTCAAGTGATGGCTCATTTTTGTTTATTTTCCTATAAACTTCATACATTTGGGCTTGGAATGAGAAATATAAATTTTATTTGTTCCCCATTTCCACTATTTGTCCTTTCTCCCTGTGCTTTTCTCTAAAATTTCCCCACTTCTATTCCTGTGTCATCATACTATATCCCCCACTACACTTAGTTGTCATTGTAATTAAGTTACTTTCCTTATATCTTGTGGTTTTATTTTCTAGCGCAATGTTATACTCTTAGACTCTATTTCTGCCTTATCTTAGTGATTTTAAAATACATTTAAGTAATCTTCTGCACACCCTGGCTGCACAGTTTCTTGCTGTCTTCTCTCTTTCCAGTGAGCTTGACCGCCATTTCACTATAGCCATTTATTCACATGGTCATATCTTATACTTATAATCCCTACACTCACACACCCTGCAGAATCTCAGCAAACTCCAATCTGTCAGACACAGAGCTGACTACTCGCTCCAGATAGTTTACCATCTCAACATTAGCTCACACTACGTTCCTGTTGGTCATGTCTTATCTCTGCAAAGCTGGGTCTTCAGTGATTTCTGTGACATAAATTGAGTGCTGTTTGAAATTAATGTGGGATAGGCAATGAGATATCAGTGTCAAATATGATTCCAAAACCTGAGGAGCTCTGCAGTGCCCTACAGGCACCCACACTGCATTAGTCACCAACTGTGAATAGTCAAGAATGAAACAATGTATGTGTATTATTAATGTGTATGTTTTATTTTTTCAAAAGTCAACTAAGTTATTAGAGCATAAATATTTCTTATTGGGACATAACTACTTACTAAAGGGAACCCTTAGGGATTTTTAGAATTTGTTTTGTCTTTTTTGGGGAAGAAGAGGATTGAAATTCTGTGAAGAAAATTACTGAAACAGAATGAATACCACCAAATCAAAATGTTTAACAATGCTTGCCCTATATAAAGAGATTACAAATAGCTAAGAATGGCATTTGCATAAATCTCTCTATAACACCAATTTACGTGCACACTACTCACTTACCAAAATCCATCTAAGTATTTACATCACTGAAGTATCTCAACTCAAACATCTTTCAAATATACTGGGCTTACAGTGCATTATTACTACCACCTCTCACTTTCTTCAGGCCAATGATGTCTTCTCTCACTTTGCTGTACTTGCTTGAGAGGGCCACAGCTTTAGTTAAATCAGCTCTTCAGCAATGTCATGGCTGCACTCTTACATCTGAGTGTGGCAAGAGGAAAACAACCACACTGACTAATTTCACTACCTACTCGATTGACATACTCAAGTGAATTTGTGATGTTACCCAGAAATTACAGTGTCTTACTCCCCTAGATGTCTTACGCCCACATTTTCGGTTGTTTTTGTTTCACTAAACACAATAAGAAAAAAAAAGAGAGAGAACTAGAACTGTCTAGTCTAGTTCAGATTTCCATTCTCTAAAACCACATGGCCATCTGTCCCGTTGGCTTGAATGAATAAGCTGTGCATGCTTTTAACTCAAGCCAATTCTGCTCTTGCACTACTGTCTACTCAAGGACATTCCTCCAGCAAATTTCCACTCTTTCTTCTTTGTCATCCATTTTGTTTTTACTATATGAAATATTAAAATAGCCTTAGGGCTAGACATGGTGGCTTATGCCTAGAATTTCATCACTTTGGGAGGCCGAGGATCACTTGAGGCCAGGAGTTTGAGACCAGCCTGGGCCACATATGGAGAACCCAATTACTACAAAAAATGTTCTAAAAAATTACTCAGGTATGGTAGCACATGCCTGTAGTCCAAGTTGCTCAGGAGACTGAGGAGGGAGGATCATTTGAGCCAAGGAGGTAGAGTCTACAGTGCACTATGATCATGCCACTGTACTCCAGCCTGGGCAACAGAGTGAGATCCTGTCTTTTAAAAGAAAAAAATATAGCCCTTAGTGAATGCCACTTTTCCTGTCATAAAATGACCCATTTTTAATTTCAATTTGCAAGTAAACTCCTAAAAGGTTTTAATAATGATAGACATTTCTCTTCTCCCCTCTCATTCTTTATAAAATCAAATTCATTGAGAATTTTACCCCCATCAGCACCCAAACTACTGATTTTCAGATCACGAATGCCTTCCATGTTGCTAAATTCAATACTCAATGCTTGATTTTCGTCTTAATTGACTGTAGCTGCTTTTTAGGTTTTTGTTTTTCTGTCTTTCATTTTCTATGATCTGGTAGGATGAAAAACTCCATGACATGACTTAGTGTCCTACGGTTTCCAATGGAGTGGAATAATTTTTGCTACTCTGTGGGATAAGTACTATCTAGTGGGATGCACACTGAAACTTAATATGACTGAGGACGATATAAGGGTTCAAAGAAATCTTAAAAGAGGAGACAACAGTTACACTGACATTTCGGGGATGTGAAAGGGTATGATAAACTAGTCTAAGTTCAGGCCATCTAAATGAAAGGAGACTGTGAACCTCCTGTTCAGCAACATTCCTGAGAGAAGAAACCACAGCTATTTAGGAAGAGAAGCAATTCGTTGAGTATTTGGTACAGACTCAGCATGTACCATTGGAATCCAGGTTTCAGAGAAATTTGTTGAGCTTCTCTGCACAAGATAAGGGATGAGTTTATTCATTTTGGACCGAACAAAAAAGTAAGAAAAGTTTAAACACCCAAAGGCTGTGTGAGAAAAAGTGAGGATGTACTAATTTCAGTACACCCATTGTAGCATGGATGAAGAAGATTCATAAGGAAAGAAAAGTTTTACAAGGTGACATCTGAAATAAACATTCTCTTCTTCAGTCTTATCAAGTTTTTAGTAAAGTATATATTGCTTACCATGCTCTTTATTTCAGAACAATTTTAAGGTAAATTGAACTCAAAGAGGTAAGGTGCTGATTTCTACCTCCTGGTAGATGCAAAGCAATGTCAGGTGAAACGCTGGTGGAAAAAGATTTGAGCTGTCATCAAGGTTAACTAAGAATCTATTATTTTAGAAGTTACTGATCTATTTTTTAAAATGCACTTTATTTTGGAAAATAAAAGCCCTAACCCGAGGAGATGCTCCAAAAACAAATTTAGCAAATTCTATAGGGTATTTCCTCCCTTAGAAATTCCTTTAGTTTTATACTATAGACCTAGCCCTGTGTGACCCGCTTGGGGAAGGGTGGTTTCACTAAATGAAATGAAAGCCAACATAAAGAAAAGGACTTAAACACAAATAAAATTGGTAAATTATTTTAAAAATATATTTTATTAACCAATCAAGTAAAAATGACTATAACAAAGGGAAGAATTTATTTGCAATGTTATTTGTTTGTGAAAATAAATGCCTATTAACTAAATGATTTTGTTCTTTATGTAGTAAGTATTATTAGTTATAGACTGGGCTGAGGCAGTGATGAATAAACCCTGAAATTGTAGTGTTTAACACAATAAAATTATTTCTCTGTGTGTGCATATTTCATAGTTTAATAATTTGAGTTATATATAATGATATGAATAGATGAAAGATGATTAAATTGATTGATTGATAGATGATAATAGATGAAGGCTGAGTTATTCTCCTGTATGACATGATGCTCTCTAATTCAGGCTGCTTGCATAATCCAACTTACTATTTCATAACTGTTTAGACAAAATAATTTCAAAAATACATATTTGTAGCTTATTGCCATAATCAAAAATAGCAAAGATGTTAATTAATACTCATTGGCAAAAATTAATTGTATGATCCCACTTAAATATGTAAGGACAGGGAATTGCCCATAGATTTGGTCATGCTAACACTTCTTTGTGAAAATGCTGTCTCTTTTTCCAATAAGTTTCCCTGATGTTGCTCAATTAGGAAACCTACTTTTGGTTACATTTTAGCTGGTTATGAAATAAGTTCATCATTTCCTCACTAGTTTGGATGTTGAACAAAAACTTATTACCACACTTTAGTGCTAAATTCTATTAATGTGGTGTTCACATGAATGAAAGTTGCATAAAATATAAAAGGCAATCTAAAGGGAGAGTCATTGGAGTATGAAACTGGCATCTGACATGCAAATTTGTTTCATAATCAGCTAAAATGGAAGATAGAGCAAATTGAAATTCTGTAACTATATAGGAAAAAAGTCTCATTACTTTCAGGAGGATTATTTAGGTTGCAGACACACATAGTACCATTTTATACTATTAATACATAGTAAATCAGAAAGTCTGAAACTTGTTTGAAGATTATAATTGTTATATTATATTTATATTTTTAAATTTAAGTTGGCAAGCATTTTTGGAGCACCTACTTCACTCAAAGCACTTTACTAAAGACTGGGAACTAAAAAGATCAATCTGACATATTTTCCAAAGAAATAATTTAACTGCTACTCAGAGAAACAAACACATAACAACTTCAAAACAAAGCAAATGAATGACTGTCATTATAAACGAGAACATAGGGGATAGAGATGATTTCTGATCCAAGAAATTGAGAAATTTTTCTGAAAGGAAGTACTCATTTAGTAATGGCCAGAACAGGGTTAAGCAGACGTTAATGAAGATGATACCTAGTAACAATACCATGGGCAGAGTCACAGTACAGGATGTTTCAGGTGATGTTCTGGAAATAATCTATTTTTTTTAAGCTGGAGCATATAGAAAGATAGAATAACAATGATAATGTTGATTTTATTGTTAGTAGTAAATAATCAATTGAATACTTGCTCAGTGCTAAACATTCTTAACACCTCATATATAGTAATACTGATTAATTTAGTTCTTATGCAACTGTGTAAAGTAGGTTATGTTATTATTCTCATTTTACAGAGACAGAATTGAGAGATCAAGTATTTTTAACAACTTTATACATCTAGTGAATTATACATGTGAGATTCAAACCCAGATCCTATGGCTGGTGGGTTAGAAAAATGTGAAAATGACCACAGTATGAGATAGATGGCTTTGATTACAGGATGAGATACTTCTTTTTTGTTATTGTTTCTTTTTTACTCTATGTATCATGGGTTTATCTATATTTGAGTCAAATAATCAGATCTGCTTTCTCTTGAAAAGAAAAACAAAAACAAAAACTTAACACGAAACCAGAGAGTATGCTGAAGTAGGGAAAGCCTAAAGGTGGGTAAAACTTTTTCATTCTTGAATTATTGCCAGTGTGAATTAGGAAAGTGTCAGTAAGATCAAACGGAGAAGAGAAGAAGTGAAAAGCATGATTTTATGATGTAGATTCAACAGAGGACTTAAGAAAACCGCGTTGTTAACTGGATGTAAACAAATAAAATAACTTAAATGCCAAACACTGGCCATAGTGAAAGTTGTGGTAAAATTTACCGTCTTAATTAAGACATGAGAATTAACTCATACATGCACTTAATATATATTAAGAAAGAATGAAACTATGAAAAAACAGGAGAAAGAGCAGAACAAAGGTAGAAGTTGGGAAAAAGAAATGAGAGCTTGAGTAAAGCAACTAAGTTAGAACTGAGGAAGGTAAATTGCAATAAAACTCCAAAGGCATTCATTAATTAAAATAAAGTTACACCGATTTTGACATCTTTCTGTTTGAAAGGTACAAAAAGTCAAAGCCCAGCCCGAGGCCCACCCAAGATGAGAAGCCTAACAGGACACTGCCCACAGGCCGCACCTTCAGAGTGAGAGTTACATCTGTGTTCCATCATCTCACATCTTTAGAAGGAGTCTAGGGGCTTTTAGGAGTTTTTTCCACTTTAGTTATAAACTCATATATAGGGTTGTGTATTAGGTTATGCTAATTTCAATAAAGAACCACTATGGGAGAGTCTAGAGTATACACAGAAAATGGAAAGTAGTCTAAAATATAAGATGTGCAAACCAGAAAAATTAAAACACCTTTCACTTGTTCGATGGTTAAATGTCCTTTGAAATACATGTATCAGAGCTTCATTTGACCTTCACAAGATTTTCCTAGAAAGGCCTATTATATAAGTCAATAACCAGATATGTGCAGTTCCGTCATATTCCCAAGGTCATACAACTGGACAAGATTTGAGCTGGAAGACAAAGCAGTGTATTTTGACTCCAAGTTTATCAATCCCTTAAACTATAATCCTAGATAAAAATTATTTGAAATGTGGCAGGTTTGTGAAGGCATACATTTATGATTTTTTGTTGGTTCTCAAAGTACTTTATCATTGGGTTAGAAAAACTTGATTAATTTGTAATAACTTTATGCTTACAATTAGTAATTCTCTTTATATGTAAATGTACACACATCTTTGTCTATAGCATAAAATTATTGTATATATAATGTATAATACATCATTACATATGGTATATACAATATGTAAAACATATTATATATAGCATATCTATTGTATTCTCTACAAATATATGCAACTTATTATGGAATATATAAAATTACAATAAACTTAAGAGAAATTTTTGTTTTGTGGGAATAACTATACCATAAAAATAAAGGCTAAAATTCCTTAACAGTAACACTAATTAACTATTGTAGATTAACAATTTAATTCCAGCAACACAATATGAATGTTAGCAAGAAAGCAAATTATTTGCTAGGACAAAAAATACCCAAATATTAGACTGGAATTTAAAACAGAGTTCAGGCAAGGTGCATTATTCTTTCCCAGCTGTTCAGTTCTTACTTTGAAACATCAGCGGCTCTCGCTCCTGAGTATGGAATTTTAGAAGTCCTGTTGGTGTAAGCTGAGGAACAACCAAGCTTCTGCCTATGATGCCATCCCTCTTGTTGAACATAGAGGAAGCCTAAAGGTGCAACTGAAGAGTGTGGCTGCTGTATGTGTTAAAGTGAAATATTAAGTTTACTTTGACCTTTGAAAAGACAGCAGAGAAGAAAGCACCATAGCTTAGGACACCTTTGATTTGGAAGTAATACGTTTCAAAAGATGAGAGCTGTGACACAGATTTTTGGTATTTTAAGTGGAGTTTTATTTTAAAATTCTGCCTCTTTTTTTGTTTAAATAAGAGATTTCATCCTTATTAGTTGATCTCACTATTTATACCTCCATGTCTAGATATATGATACTTCATTTGATGTAAGTAATGTCCATAACCAAAACAATTTTCATAGAATTTAAGAAATGTATATAAGAAAGCTATTGATAGTACAAAATAATTATTAAAGGCAAGTGTTTTGTTGCCATCTTAGCCACATTAAAATTAAGTCTGCTTATATCACACAGAGAATGAAAAATAATAGATAGATAGATATTATTATAATTTTAAACTTTCCTTAAAATATTTCTGAAAACATAAAGCTGTTAGTTTTATCAGTCTTATGTACAAATATAATATTAGCTTTTGAAATAACATCTTTAAATATGAAGGACAATGGTGCATTTTACTAAAGAGCTTGTCGTGTATAACAGTTAAAAATGCAGAATGGAAACCATTATGAGAAGATGGATTACTCTCCCAAATAGCCCAGTGAATGGAATACAAAAGTTATCAGGAATGACATTGGTGAAATAGTGCATTAGGGATTTTATTATACAATTTTAATTTTAAAACGGTCAAATTTTGTCCTCTATTATGTATGAGACAATTCAACCATGAAAATAAGTGCTGACACTGTGTGGAGAAATTAATTAGGGTGTGGCTAGTAGAAGTAAATCAATAGTGTTAATGAGTCATCCACAGGATATTTTCAATGTACTTTGCTTTTTCTTTCCATTTTTTTTTATTTTTCAGATTAGGCTTCATGACAATCACTGTAAGTACAGAAAAGCAGAACCTATTTCATATGGGCAAGTGTTCCTGTTACTCATTCACAGCTGCTACTCGTGTCAAATTAACACTCCAGATCATGAATTGCAATTATTTCAGACTTTGACTAACTTTCCTCATCACTCTTCTACTCTGGACTTCACTCCAGTTGATAAAACTTACCTACATTTTCGACATCTATCTCTTCTTTTCCTTGAATATCTTCCATTCTTCTTCTCCAATTCACGCCTTTAGTCAAAATCTACAATTTTTCATTTGCTTATTTTTTTATAGAATATCCAGAATACTTCTAGTTATGCAAACTAGTCGGTTCTTTCCCTCCAGCTCACTGCCTAGTCTAAGCATGACAGAACAAAAGGACAAGAGAAGGAAGACGTAACAGGAAATAGAAAGGAAAACTTGCTTTGAATCTTTCTTGGAGAAGATGAACTACAGGCATCTGGACACAAAAGAAACAGGCAATTTAGTGTAAATAAGAAGAGTATACAAAAAAATGGAAGTGGGACAAAGGAAGAGATAGTTCAAGTTGGTGAAAAATGAGAAAATGAGAAAACAAAGGGTAGGAAGAAATGTATGAAAAAGTCTAATGAAAATCAGCAAGATCATTCTTCACTGAAATAAGCAATAGTGTCCAAACCTGGTTCAGAGCAAGCACTCTGGCTATGGCTGATTGGCAGATTGTAAAGTCAGGTTTCATGGATGAAAAGAAGGCAGACAGTCATAGGCGGACTAGCATCTCAAAAAGAAGCCTAGAGGAAGAGGAAAAAGCAAAGCCTAAAAGAAGCAGGAAGCTTGGAGAAAGGTAATTAGAGGAAAAAAGGAAAGAATCCAATAAGCAAGCAGAAAAAGAAAATATAAATGAAACTCAATGTCAATTAAATGGACATTGATTAGGGCCAAAACATATATAAGAAAAAGCCTCAATATTTTAAGATTAATAAATATTAAAACAAGAAGGAAAGAAAATGTTGGAAAGGAAAAAAATCTCAGCCATTATTAACATACATAAGACATTTTAAAACAGATATTTGATTGCATAATTAGGTTTAGAGGCACTGCGCCATGAAAGACAAAACTTTGGTAGCTATAAAAGAATGGCAGAAAGTTCCATAAACATCAATTCCTCAAGGCAGGGAGGGGTAATCAAAATAGTTACTGGTTGACACGCAGGTCATTTTCTTCTTGTTGATAAGAAATGTAGGTAATATTCTAATGGTGCCATCCACGCATAGTAGAGGAAGCTAATCAAAACAATTGACATTACAAATAATGTTTAACCAAAAAATTTCAAAAGGCAACTGGTTTGTTCAAATCTTAAAACTAATGCCAACTCATTGTGAAAGGTGAATCAAAAGAAAGTGAAAAGACCCTTAAGTTCGAAATATTAAAAAGTCAAATTAAATGAAAGAGTAAAGATTTCAGAGCTTTCGTTTCTCCAATTGAAATTCATTCAAGATAAAGAAACACGACGGGCAAGGATATGAGTTGAAGCTATGTGTAAAAGAGTATGTGCTTATTTGTGCAGATGAAAATAAACTATCAGAATCTAGATGGCATAATAGAGCACAAAAAGTGTTTCATAAAATTATGTGTTCATTCATGACATGTATGATTACAGATAAATTAATACAGAGAAATAGTTGTGTTAAAATAGAAGCCTTAGCCAAATTAAATTTAACAGAGCTTAATTGAGCAAAGAACAATTCATGAATTGGGCAGCCTCCTGAGCCAGAATAGGCTCAGAGACTCCAGAGCAGCCATGTAGTGGAAGAAGATTCATGGACAGAAAAAGGAAAATGATGTACAGAAAATGGAAGTGAGGTAGACAAGCAGAAGGATTGATTAGAGCTCAGCGTTTGCCTTATTTTAACATGGTTTGAAAAATTGGTTCCCTTTGATTGGCTAAAACTTGATGACTGGCCCAAGAGTAGGTTATAGTCTGCTTACAATCCCATTTAGGTTATAGTTCTCCATGTACTGAGAAAATTTTAGGCTGACTTTAAAATATGTAAGGAGTCAGCTTTACACTAAACTGGATTTAACAGTTGTACATAAGAGTACGCATATTAATATAATACAAAGAGAGAGGAGAAATGAAGTCCATGCTATATGAACCACTACCTTAAAAAAAAAAAAAGCCTTTGTAAAAATAAGCCACTTTCTAAAGTTATTGACTTTAAACTACACAATGATTGTTTTATTGAAAAGATTGATCAAAATATATTTCAACTTGTCTTTCTGGTGAGTATAACTATGTAACTCACCTAAACAGGTACTAACCTGGTAAAGAAAACCTGTAAAAGCTGTTATTGCATTCTGACCCTTATAGGAAGACCATCTTTTTTTTTTTTTTGAGATGGAGTTTCGCTATTGCCTCCCAGGCTGGAGTGCAATGGCGCAATCTCAGCTCACTGAAACCTCTGCCTCCCGGGTTCAAGTGGTTCTCCTACCTCAGCCTCCTGAGTAGCTGGGATTATAGGCACCCACCACTACGCCCAGCTAATTTTTGTATTTTTAGTAGAGTTGGGGTTTCACCATGTTGGCCAGGATGGTCTCAATCTCTTGACCTCATGATCCTCCCACCTCGGCCTCCCAAAGTGCTGGGATTACAGGGGTGAGCCACCATGCCCGGCCGGGAAGACCATCTTTAATGTGATACTCAGGTGGCATATACTGAGTCAGTCCAAAACATCAATCTATAGGTAACTTTTATTTCCTTAGTAAATATGTAACAAGAATCTGCTATGTGCTAGATTCTACCATTTTAAAATATAGAACAAATTGAAATGAAAAGTTTATGAAACCTAGATAAAATATAATATGAGTTTCCTTGAGCATAAATAGCATACCAAGCACGATAGATGATTTCCAGTGAGGTTCTGAAGTTAAAATTCTTAGGAAAGTGAATCAAACAATTTCGCGTTGCACATATCCAGTTCTCTAACTGCCCCTGTGTGATTAAGGCTGAGCTATTCTTCCCTCTTAAATATTTTTTAAATGTATTTTTTAATTTACTTGCAACAAAATTCATCCCATGTGGTCTATGGTTCGATGCAGTTGCAAACACATAAAGTCATATGTCCACCATCACAGTCTTGGTACGGAATTGAAACAGGAAATTTTCCCTGTTGTCTGATGGCGGTGGTTCATTTACTCAGCCTGCAGCTCTCCACCGCTTGCGGGAAGGGGAGCACTCCAGTGAGCGGATGCAGGGGCCAGGATGAGTGCCTCTGAGCTCCAGGAGGAGCGGAGCTCTGTGCAGCCCTGCGGCAAGGTCTGAGGGGTACCCGGGACCCCTGGAGCCCCAGAGGGCATGTGTTACAGTGTGCTCTTTTAGCTTTGCTGTCCACAGACAGCTTAAGTGTTTAACAGCTCAATGTGACAGCCCTCTGCATCCTGAGCTCTTGTTCAGAGTCCAGGAAGAATCAGGTCACGTGAATGAATTCAAGACAGTGAACACCACGGGGGATTCTATTGCCAATGAAAGTGGCTCTCAGCGGGATGGGAGCTGGAAAAGGGGTGGAATGGGAGGGTAGTTTTCTCCTGGAATTCAGCCATCCCCGGCTGGACTCTAATTTGAGGTCCCATAGTCAAGCCGTCCCTCTGAAGTCAAGCTGCTTCTCACCGACGTCTGGCTGCTTCTTCTCTTCTCTCCTTCTCTGCCACTCCTCTGCCAGTGGAGCCTCGGGTTTTTATGGGTACAGGATGGTGGGTGGGGCAGGCCAGGGGTGGCTTTGGTGAATATTCTCACTTTGTGCGGCAGGTCTAGGCTTGAGGTCTAGGCTTGAGGCCCTTGCCGGGGACCGCCCTCTTCGACCCAGTGTTTCCCGGCCTCCTGTCTCTATCAGAATCATTTCCTCAAATTCCTTCCAGCCTTGTTGTCTAAGCCCCAGCCGAGCACCTGGAATCCACTGATCTGTTCTCTGACCCTACTTAGGGCCTTTTAAAATATGTTACGTAAATGGAATCTTGCGTATATGGCCTTTTTGATCTGTCATTTTTCAGCTAGCAAAAAAAAACCGTCTAAGATATGTCTGCATTATTGAGAGTATTGGTTGTTTCTGTTTTTATTGCTGAGCGTTACTTCCTTGTATGGTGATAACAGTTTGTTTCTCTGTTAACCAGTTGAAAGACAGTTGGGTAATTACTAGTTTGAGGCTATTATGAATCAAGCTAATACAAATGTTCACATACAGGTTTTTAAACAAATATACTTATTTGTCTACAAGAAACATACTTTAAATATATAGCTAGGTTAAAAGTAAAAAGATAAAGTAATTTATACCATGGAAACACAAAGAAAACAAATCTGAGACAGACGTAATCATTTTAGACAAACCAGATGGCAGAACGAAGATTATTATCAGGGATAAAGTGGGGCCATAACGTAACAAAAAAGAGTCAATTCTCCAAAAAGACATACCAAATGTGAACTTAGAAACCCAAAATACAGGAGGCAAAAACTAGCAGATTTGAAAGAAGTAGGAAAACCCACAATTATTGTTAGAGATTTAATACTCTCCTCTTAGTAATTCATCGAACAAGTGTAGTGTGTTTAGCCCTTTTCCCATTTGCCCCGAGGATACTCGCCAGTGGTGCTTGCAGCTGCAGCAGTTACCCTGAGACAATGTTGCCACGAACTATTTCACTTTTATTATTATTTTTGCATCATTCTAATATGTCAACTTTGGAAACAAATGACATCATTCTACTTAGAGCATGCTGTTTTTAGTAGTGATTTTCCTTTTACAAAATACAGTACTTCTCGATGGCTGAAAATGTCACATCCTAGAAAACACAGCAGTCCTACACCTACATGTGATGTTAGCATCATTCTTGAACAGTTGTTGGCCAAAGATTCATTTGATGAATCTAATTTTTCCAAAATAGACAATTCTGATGATTCAGATGATTCTGATGTTAGTTCTGTTTAGATGAAGTCCAAGAACAGTGTTTATATTCTTTTTCACATTGAAAATTAGTCAGATTTGCTTCAGACTCAAAGAGCATGTTGATGTAAAATTAACTGAGCACTGGCAGTGAGGTGTACTTGATTTTTCTAAACAGGAAAAGGATTAATAGTGTCCCCCCAGAATTCGTGTCTACTCTGAACTTCAGAATATTACCTTTTTTTGGAAAAAGGGTTTCTGCAGATGTTATTACAATTAGTTAAGGCCTTGAAACCAAATCCTTCTGTTTTTAGAGTAGGTTCTCAATCCAATGACTGGTGTCCTTATAAGAAGAGGAGAGGTTTCAGAGACACACACAAAATACACAAGGCCATGTGAAGATGCAGGCAGAGGCTGGAGTGATGTCAAGGAAGACCAAGGTTTGCTGACAACCCCCAGAAAGAATGAGGTATGCTATAGTTACTCCCTCAAAGCTTCCAGAAAGAACCAATCCTTCCAAGATAATTTGGTTGGTTAGTTGGTTGGTTGGGTTTTTTTGGTTTGTTTTTCAATGCTGTCCGATCCATCTTCAAGGCCTTGTCTAGAGGCTGGCTCATTCTTTTTGAGTCCACATTCCAACCACTTCCCTTATCCAGTTCTCATTCTTCAGGGCACTCTGCACCCTCCCCAGTCATCCTGGTACCAGGTCCCAGACAACCACAGGCAGTCCCTATCTTCAGCCTTGACACCTGGAAAATTATTCAAATTGGCCAATCCACAAGAAGCATGCAAATTCTGGCTAACCTCATCCTGCTTGCCATACATAAGCTGCCCCTACAGTGACAGCTTGCTAATACCTTGTCCCTGAGGGTGTAACCCCCTGAATGAGCTGTCTGGAAAGATTCTTTCCTTTCTTCTTCTTCTTTCTTTCTTTCTTCCTTTTTTTTTTTTTAGACTGAGTTTCACTCTGTCATCCAGACTGGAGTGCAATGGCACACTCTCAGCTCACTGCAACCTCCACTCCCCAAGTTCAAGTGATTCTCCTGCCTCAGCCTCCCAAGTAGCTAGGATCACAGGCATGCACCACCTGGCAATTATTTTTTGTATTTTTAGTAGAGACAGGGTTTCACCGTGTTGGCCACAATGGTCTCAAACTTCTGACCTCAGGTGATCAGCCCGGCTTGGCCTCCCAAAGTGCTGGGATTACAGGTGTGAGCCACCATGCCCAGCCAGATTCTTTCCTTTTTAGCTGTAACAAAAGGTTCTGCCTTTTCATCTATGAGTGTTATTATATTGTGTCCTACCATCAAAATACTCTTAAAATCATAAAACACTCAATTCTAATAAATAGAATAGAGAAAGGAACTTCACAGGCTTGAAAACTGGCAGACACTAAGAGATGGAGTTTAACAACATCAATAATGACATGTTGACATCATGTACCTCATAATATAATGCAATGAGAAGGGTACTTTGCTTTGTGATTTTCCCCCCAAATTCATAACTCAAGTTATGAGAAATATCAGAAAAACCCCCAAGAAGTCTAAACAATACCTGGGATACCCTTTTAAATTCTTAAGTTCATGAAAAATAAAAGAAGACTAAGAAACTCATACATTGTAGGAGACTGCAGAGACGTGGCTAAATGCAATATGGCATCCTGGTTTGGATTCTGGGATATTAAATGATAGCGGATCCGTGTAATGATGTGTCTACAGAGTTCATCAATTACAGCAAATGCACCACCCTGGTGGGGTGCTGTCAATGGGGGAGGCTTTGCATGTGGTGAGGGACTTGTAGGAGATTTCTGTACCTTCTGCTCAATTTTGTTTGAACCTAAAACTGCTCTAAAAAATTGTCTATTATTTAAAAATAAGAAAAAAGATAACAGTAAACCAACTGTTGAGTTTAGTTTACATTATCATACCAGTATAAATGTCTTTATTTTGATAAATGTACCATGGCAATGTACATTTTTAACTCTAGGGGAACCTGGGTAAGAGGTATGCAAGAACTCTGTACTCTTTTTGCAAGTCTTTTGTAAATTTAAAATTATTTCAAAGTCCATTTGAAATACAAATAAAAAAACATCAGGTGACCAGATCTTCATGACTCTATTTTAGGACTATTTTGTTTCATTAATCTATATATATCCATTTATTTTTGCTAATACTGCATTTTCTTGATTATTGTAGCTTTATAGTAAATATGAAAGTTAGATTGTTTGAATTCTTGTTCTTCTTTTTCAGAATTGTTTTGCTCTCCTAATTCCTTTGTTTTTTGGCTTCTACTTGCCTTCTTTTGGTTTAAGGATTTTTTATAATTCATTTTTTTCATCTATTGGCATATTATTTATACCTCTTTAAAATGTTTACTATAGTTACTCTAGATTTTACATCATTTACTATTAGTTAATTAGTGACTACTTTTAAGGAACATTACACTGTTTCAACATGTAAAGACTTTAGAATAAGAGAGTCTCAGATTCTCTCTCCTATTCTTAGGCTGTTCTTGTCATACATTGTACTTTATATGTGCTATTGAAACACAATACAATGTATTGCAATTATTTTTTATAGACAATTACACTTTACTGCAACAACGACAAAAGAGTAAGTTTACTCTATCTTCATTTATTTACTTCTGGGTCTCTTTATTTCTTTGTGTATGTTTATGTTTCTGTTTGGATTATGTTTCCTTGGCCAGAGAAGTTTTAACATTTCTTGAAGTATCATGTCTGATGACAGTTATGCCATTTTGTCTGGATAATCTTTGGTTCTTTTTCATTTTTGAAAATTATTTCCCTGTGGCATAGAGTTCTTGGTTTATGTTCTTTCCACCCTCCCTCCTTTCCTTCCTCCCTCCCTCCCCACCTTCCTTCCTCCCTCCCTCCCCACCTTCCTTCCTTCCTTTCTGCCTTCCTTCCCTCCTTCCTTCCCTTCTTCCTCTTCTTTTTCTTCCTTTCCTTTCCTTCCTTTCTCTCTCTTTCTTTCTTTCTTTCTTTTTCTTTCTTTCTTTCCTTCTTTTCTTTCTTTCTTTCTGTCTTCTTTCCCTCCCTCACTCCCTCTCTCCCTCTTTCTTTCTTTCTTTCCTCCTTTTCATTCTTTCTTTCTTCATTTTCATTCTTTCTTTCTTCACTTTAAAGCTGTGAGTTCATTTTACATTATTTTCTGGCTAACATGACTTCTGACAAAAAAGGAATAGTTTTATATTTATATAGTTTGTCTTTTTTTTTTTTTCTGGCTGTCCTCAATATTTTCTTTCTCTTTGGTTTTGAGAGTGTTTCCAGGAAGACAGTGATTCTTGCCCTTCCCCAGAATTTTAAGGCTTTTCTTCCTGAAAAAAAAATCATGGAGAAATTCTGTATGGGGGCTCCTGCCTTTTCCTCCATGGCTCTAGATACCTTTTGTTTATGAGCGAATCTGTATTTTTTACATAAGCTGACATAGACATATGGGGCAGAGGAAATATTCAGGGAATCTGCATTTTTACATAAGACAACATAGACAAAATTGGGCAGGGGAACAATCAGATGTGCATTTGTATCTGGTGGGTAGGGGAGTGACTGCACCTGTAAAGATAAGTGATCAATCTACACTGCCATGGTGAACTTTTAACAGAAACAGCTTAGGGTGAAGATTTTGGAGCTCACTAGGAATTTCCTTGGGGACAAAATACAGGGGAAGCATGTAGCTTTTCATCTTGCAGCCCTCTTATTGAGGAACCAAAAGGGGAGGTAGGTTTGTGTGACCCAGTTCCCAGCTTAACTTTTCCCTTTGACTTACTGAGTTTGGGGTCCCGAGATTTGTTTTCCTTTCACACTACCGATTTTATCTGCAAATTCTCAAAGGTCATATTTGAAATTCAAACTCTACTTGATTGCCAAAGATGGGTGTTTGTCACTAGTTAAGTTTTATAGAGTAATGGCGTTTCACTTTGTTGGTGAGATGATTTACTTATCTCTGTTCTTTCACTCTGATTTGCATTATTTTTCTCTCTTCCTGTTTCATTCACCCAAATGTCTGTGTGTGCAGAGGTCTTCCCGTGTAAAGAAATTGATGCTGATGTCAGCCTGCATTCTCTTTGATAAAAATAATTGCTGCTAATTTTATTTCAACTTAAAAGTTTTTCTCCATTAAATTATTTATGTGACTCCCCTTGAGGAAACCCTTTGTTTGAAGCAATTTGAATATTCTTTTATACTCTAACATTCTTAAATCTACAAACTCTATACTATCATGTAGGCAAGTCAGGAACACAAACAGTTGCCTTCTTCTTTTGTATTTTGAGTCTGAATACTTAAAATCTGCTTGTAGATTACTTGGATGAGTTGAATATGTTAGATATAGCAGAATGGTGCTCTTCAAGCTAATTTCAAAGAGCTCTGAATTCTGCCACGGTAACTTCAGGTCCAGTGCCAGCATCCTTGCTGGAAATATGCATACAACACTGCATGTTGGTACTGAAAATAAGCAGTTTTTTTCTTTTGACTTCTTATTCCTATTTGTATTCATACTATCAAGGTATGTTTTGATTATAGTGTAGCTTTTATTGAGATCTCTTTACAGAAATAAGCTGAAGAGATTGTGCTAATTTAATTATTCTGTGCTAGATTGCATTTTTCACTGCAAATTGATAAACTGGTTTTCTCAAAACTTCATGAGGAATACATGAGAATCAGTCTAAAGTTTGGATCATAAACAAAAATAAAATAACATATCAAAACTAGATCTGGGAAAAACAAAAACATGCTTCTCACACACATACAGAAACAAGAGTTTGTACTCTTAGCTAATGTAATAAGTTTCCATATGATATTGGCACTTCTCCATTTAACATTTTAAAATCAAGTATATGCTTATATATTTATATGTAAATTAAACATTATTAAATATATTTATAGGTAAATTAAACATGTTTATATATTTATACATATTGAATATTTTAAAATCAACTGTGTGTAAAATACCACAATAGAAGCTGCAGGGAATACACAGAGAAGTAAAACAGCTCTGTATTTTCAGAAATTAACATTTTCATGCTGAACATGTAGTAAAATTAGCAGAAATTTGCAACCTCCTTAAGCAAAGTGCTTTTCTTAATATGTCATGTGAAAGGAATTTAGCACGTTCATTTATTAATTTAGTGAATATATCCTGGCACTTACAGTGAGCCAGGCACAATTCTAGATGCTAGGATTAAATCTGTCACTACTTATTTGAGTTCAGCATGAGAAAGGTTGTGACCCAGAAAATACAGAGTCCATTGAAAGTGCCAGAGTGGGTTTTGTAGAAGAAATGAAAGCTAAACTGAGACTTAAATGGAGAGCAAGAGGTAAATAGGTGAATGAAAGGGGCAGAAGCTGTGGTTCGAGCTGACTGCATATACTCTACCTTTGGAAATATGATGTGAGAATGTAAGATAAAAAAGACTATAACAGAAAATATGTAATAACTGAGCTCTAGAATCTAGGACAGTGATATAACAAGAATAAAACTGTTGGCAAAATGCTTTAAGTCAGAACACCCTCAGTGAAACTCTGGCAGCTTAAAATGGGCACACTGAGTCTTATATCAAAAACTATATATTGAAGCTGGGCGAGGTGGCTCACACCTGTAATCCCAGCACTGTGGGGGGCCAAAGTGGGTGGATCACTTGAGGTCAGGAGTTCAAGACTGGTCTAGGTCAACATGGTGAAACCCCTGCTAAAAATACAAACAATTAGGTGGGTGTGGTGGTGGGTGCTTGTAATACCAGCTACTCAGAAGGCTGAGGCCAGAGAATCGCTTGAACCTGGGAGGTGAAGGTTGCAGTGAGCCGAGATGGTGCCATTGCACTCCAGCCTGGCTGACAGAGAGAAACTTCGTCAAAAAAAACCAAACCAAAACAAAACAAAACAAAAACCCTGTATATTGAGAATATTTGCAAGAATAAGAATTAAACATTTTTGAAGAGAATTTATCTCCTCAAAGAATTTACTAGTTCAGGACACATTTATTTATCCAAAGTAAATAATAAATAATTTCAACTATTGGAAATAATTACTAATAAAGTCAGGAGAGAGATAAATAGATACAAAAACCTGGATATGAGTAGAGGTAAAAGTTCCATGGGGGATAAATGTAATGCTTTTAAAAATTGTTTTTTAAAAAACTGGCAAAGAAATAACTGATTTTTAGACTTCTTTTCTGCATCTGAAATTAATAGAAATGTTCAAGTTCATTATCAAGGAAAGTGATCAAAATAGAAAGATGTACAGCAAAACAAGAACAGATGATGTAAGCTTTTGTAGAGGGCTGAGGAGAATACTGTACAGGAATAGACTCCGTACCAAAAGATATTTATCTTCTGGAGGAAGGGCTTTGAAAGACGAAAAGAGGAAAATGGGGCAGGTTAAAGAATATATTCGGGCTGATAGAGAAGTACACTGTATTTCAGATTATGTTGGCAACTATTTAGAGAAAGAGTGAAGATGCTAAATGAAAGAGAAGAAAAATTTTAAGAACAGAAAGACAGCGTCAAAACAGTTACTTTTTAATTGCTTCCTGTTTCTGACATGGTATGTATATTTACGTAAAAATATTGATTGAAAACTGGTCAATCTGTCCAACAATATTGACAAAAATTGGTTTTCAAGGGTAACAAAACTTACTAGTTTACAGGAGAAATACAAAAGCTTTTCAATAAAAATGTTGTGAGAATAAATGAGATGTCACCCCAACAATTTTTAAATAAAAGTCAGTGACGATAAATGAAATAATATACTGAAAGTACTGTGAGCATCTTATTTAAAAAAAGCTATATAAATTCATTGTATTCTCTTTATTATTATAGGGTTTCCCTAACCCACATGTTATTGAATCCTTAATGGGCAAAGTATTGAAAAGAAGAAGAAAACATTTATAAAATATAGGTTGAAAGTTTCTTAAACAATAATTTAAATATGTTACACATATATTTAATAAGTAATTTGATGTACAAAACATGGAATTATATATATGTATTCTTCATTTACAAGCATTCAATGGGCTGAGACAAATACATATAACATTGGAAGGAGTAAGTAATAGGGTGGGATGATTGTATTAATGTGTAAATCCGTTAATCTACTATTTATTAATAATCCATTACTAATTTTACCTATAGCATCTGTTAATTATTTATTAAAGTGAAGCATGCTTTATTGGCTTAATGCTCAGGTATTTTACAAAATGTATGCTACAAATTCAAAATAACTTGCTTAAAAGCTGCTATTAAGTATTTATAATCATCCAATGTGAAAGCATCCTACCATAACAGAGATAAATAGGGATCAAGAGACAATAAGTAGAGATTAGATTTTATGAAGTAATTTTCACCTTTTGTGAATGTAGATATAAAGTATGGTCAATAAATCTCATTTTCAATGCTTTTCAAAGTTGAGACTAAAATTATCCTTATCTACACCATACATATACACACAAAAAACATTAAAAATATAAGAAAAAAATTGCATAAAGGTATTATGGGGTGTCATGTCAGTCCACGTTGGTATTATTTATAGCATTTAAATTAAGGTCACCTTATTCACTTCTCTTATTTTTTAAATGTAGAATTATAAACATGTTTTTTCCTGTAATAAAAATTGTATTTATTTTTATAACTGAGACACATTTCTGGCAGTAACTTCCTGAATTGCAATTTAGTTCCTGATTTGTGAATAGCCTAAATCCATACTAATGATTTACTAAAGGGTTAAAAAAGCAATTAACGGTTTTACAAATATGGCTTCAGCTTCTCATTGGAAGTAAATTAGCTTCTTTTTAAGTTTGGAGCACTATTATAATAATTTGACAAATAATACCTTTGTGACCTGACGGTCTTAAGTTAAAGCCTTCCAGCATTGCACTAACTCTTGATTCAGGTAGTACTTTATTCCAAAGTCCAGTGATTACTAACAACTATCTTGTGATAAATGCTAAAATGTAGTGGTGAAATGTATTAGGGACAATCATAGCACTCATCCTCTCTCTATTCCCAAGATAACATCTAATATCACAGATATCAATAACTGTCTGAGATGTGACAATACAAGAAAGCTTATATGGCGTGTGTTTAGAGAAACCACACATCTGGCCTAGCATGATTGAACGTAAACCAGGGAACTTGACGGCTGGTGTTTGGAACTTAGCCTAGGGCCCTGGGCAAGCTGCTTAACCTATCTGAGTTTTGATTCTCTGATTCTCAATAGAGATAGTTGGAGGGGTGATGTGAGCAACAATAGGTAAGTTTCAACACTCCAGCTTTCTTCTGCACTCCTAGAGCCAGCTTTTAAAAATCCTTTTAGAGATACCAGCCACAGCTGAGCAGTGCTCTCTCCTAAGAAGTCTGATTACTTCAAGGGCCTTTGTCTCAGCTCCTGGGTTACCCACAGCACGCACAGTCAAGAACCAAATGAGGCTGGAACCTGGAGAGCAAGGGGGAAAGGCGTAGCAGATACAATCAGAGGAAGAGGGCCTACTCATGTTCATAATTAGGTTCAAGGTTTGCCTCCTTTAAGGAATCAGTTTGACAATCTGTTATTCCTCACTAATTATATATGTATAAAATTAAAATATATAATTCCTGTTATATGGTAGCTGATTTTCATTTACTATCTATTTTATTCTTTAATATAGATAAATATATTCTTAAATGAAAAATTTGGCTTCTTTAATACAGTTGTAAATCCCATAAGGACAAAATCTATGCTTTTTTTTCCTTCCTTTGTCCCCAAGTGCAGGGTACTGTATTCCACAGAATGTAGAAAAGCCAAGGGTTTCTTAAACGATGCTATGTAACTTTTACCCAAAGCCACTGAAAAGGAGCTATTATATTTTTATCCCCCTCACTCCATTCCATGCCTGCATTCTTTTCGGGACTCTGTATCAATGTACGGTTTCCCTAAGATAATTGTGTCTGTGCTTTCTGCAGCCAGTCAATACCTGATTCCCTTCAATTGCTTATACTGCCTCACAGAAATATAATTTGTGCTGATATTTTACCAGCTTGTTTTAGCATGGACAAGAGTTCTTCTGAAGAGCAAAACTTCAGAATATTTTATTTGACATCAACATGTTTATAGAAAAGATGTATTTTTTAAAAAGTATTATATTATCACATTATCTAAGAAATTTTACGGAAATATTTTCAGTATAATACCTGGTAACAGATGGATTTCAATAGGGTTTAATAGAGATTATTTGAAATCGTTTGTCCATATACTCAGATGGCAATTTATGCAGCTATATTTAAATGAAAATCTGTGGTTGGAGGGTGGTTTAGTATCCACCAGAGTTGTTGTTCTACAGCTGTGATAAACCCTCAGCTGTTTGTACTTGCAAGTTCCTTTTTATCCAGGCAAAGAGGATGAGCCACTCTTGGGTGTAAGAGAGAGCATCTCTATTTTACATTTCATTATGCAGGCTATTTTTTAGCCAAGGAGTTAAATGCTAGCTGCCTGACTTTGCTACACTGGAACTGACCAAGATAATTATTGGTATTCTGCAGCTGTTTCAAGAGCATTTTTGCAAAGAGAGTATGAAGAGCCATAGATTTCTTTTATTTTGCCAACAACCCATGATAAAATAAGATCATGTGCATACGAATTTAAAACATAAGAAATGGAACCATAGAATATAGTTTCCTACCAGTATGGAAATCTCAAAAGAGGCAAAATACAAAGTTCATCATTCATTGAGCATAAACCTTTGAGCTATTCTGCTGTGAATCTAAAATTACAAAGGAGATGTAGCCTTATCTCTCCTTTATCTGGATTAATTAAATCTATTTACTGAAAATATGACACATTACTTCCGGAGATAACATTTTCTCATTGTGATAAGTGTATTTTTTAAAATAAAAATTTATGAAACTAAGAATATTTTTAAAATATAAATAATTTTTGAAATTTTCAAAACTTGCTATGTTTTTGGAAATATATAAAAATGTTCTATTTATTCAGTCCTAGTGATAAACAGTCCTGGGATCTAAGGCTAAAAAATAGTTTGAGGCAGATTTTGAAGGTCTTCAAATGCAAGCTAAGTCATTTGGAGTTTATTTTGTCTGTCTATAAGGGCGCTTTGAAAGTTTTTAAAACAGAGGAGTAGCAGGGGAAAATAGAGGCAAAATGTTAGGAAATATTTAATGCTGAAAAGTGTTAGGAAATATTTAATGCTGAAAATATGCAAAAGAATTAAAGAAACCGAAAAGAAATGCTCTAGACTGAAACAAATTAAGAAACAAGTGCAACCATGTAAAGGTCCAGATGTCTTCATTTCAGAAATAGCTGTACTCTCTGGGCTTCCCTGACACTGAGTTACGATTTTCCAGTTCCAAATCTACCCTATGTTTTCTTCACCATGTGACTTTTTCTTCCTTTTTGCTCGTGAATATTCCATATTAGTCATCTGCTTTCCTCCCCTCCTTTTTTCTCTGTCTTTTCCCATTTCTCTCCTCTACCATTTTCTTTCTCTCCGTTCCTCTCCTCCCCTTGCCTTCCTTTCTCTTTTCTTCCTGTTACTTCTCTGCCTTTCTCATTTCTCTCTCTCCTTTCTCTCCCTGCTCCTTCTTCCTCCCTTCTTCTTTCTCTCCCACCTTTCTCCCTCACTCTCAGTATATCTATATCCATATCTATATTTATATCTACATATACATCATGCATTTCCTTCAGAAATATGGTAAGCGTTCTAGACCCTTAAAAATGCACTTGTGTGGCCTATCCGATTATAAATTGCAATTTTCTAAATCTAAAGTTAGAGTAAACAATGAATTTTCTTGAAAAGGTAAAATCTATCTGACTTACTATATAACCCTAAGGAAGTTAATATCACGGCCTCTCTGGATCTTAGATATCTCATCTGTAAAATGCGGAAAATGATGATGCCTATTTCCTAGGTTCTGTTATAAGAATTAGATTATTAATGTAAAATGCTCAGTCCTGTCTCTTATATAAAGTGATCTCTTAATGAGTTTGCTCTTTCATTACCTTATAATTCTGCAGGTCAAATGGAAAACAATTTATAACTTATTTTTTCTCTGTTCTTTGCCTCCAGGTATATGGCTTGTATTCAGTGATTGGATTTAATCATAAATTGCACAAATACTATCGCTTCCTAATTCGAAATACTACAGAAGGAGGGAGCAACTTAACATTGGATAAGGCATTTACATGATTTCAGCCTAATAGTATTTCTCTGTATGGGGAGAAGAATTACTAACTACATTAAAGTCTTATTTTGAGTGGCAGAAGAAATGGTATATTTGAAAACATATACACATAATTCCAACAAGTTACAAGGCATTGCTTAGACCGATAATGTATAGAGAGATTGACATACATACAATATATTGTGACTTAATAGATTTCTCCTGGTAAGGATATTTTGGAGTTTAAAGTTTTTTCCTGCATACTAACTTCAAAAGGGATATAGATCAGCTATATATTTTTCTTTTTCTTCTTCACAGTTGATAGACTAGATTTTAAAATTCTTTTATTCTTTTCTTAACTAATTATTAACTAATTTATCAGATATTTATACTGAATCCCAATAAATAAGTGATATGGAATAAAAACTTACAAGCCTTATTCAGTTCTAAATACATGTAGATATTGCATAAATATCCATATAACATGACTAATGTTAAGACCTTCTGT
Source organism: Pongo pygmaeus (assembly GCF_028885625.2). Taxonomy (NCBI): domain Eukaryota; kingdom Metazoa; phylum Chordata; class Mammalia; order Primates; family Hominidae; genus Pongo; species Pongo pygmaeus. The sequence goes on from NC_085930.1 coordinate 205,124,436, forward strand.
TTTTCTTACACTGTCTTTGAATGTTTGAACTCTAACAAAATAACTAAAACATTCAAATACAGTGTAAGACAAAGCAGAAGAGAGACCAGTTAGCTCAACCCACAACTTTTGCTGTCAAGAGAAAAAAGAAAAAACAAAAACAAAACTAAAGAATCAAAAATCATGAGTAACTCAGCCACACCAATGAATTATTTAGCTCAAAATTGACTTCAGATCTTTTATCTTTTTAACATTAACTAAGTAACTGTTTTAAGTTCTGCCAATGATCAGTGAAGTTAGATAGACAAAAATATTCTTGAGATGTACTGATATAGGATGTTAACTACTTGAATAGTTCTACAGGAGCATTCAATCACTTTCTTCACGTAAGTTTTGGTTGGGCCACATTCTCAGTGTCCCAACACAGCCTTGTTTCAAGGAGTTTCAATTTATATATACTCTGACTTCATTCAAATAATATTATGAAAATGATTTAATGGCATCTTCTGTTTATGTAATGCAAGTATTAAACCATTTTCTAGTCAGTCATTTAAAACAATAATTTTGTTATCCAGAGAACGTAACCTATCATACCTTGAAGATCTTACTATTTTTAATACCATTTTTAATACTGAAGTCGATTTGCATAGTTACATTTACAATATTCAATCTCTAAAATGCAAGAACTCTGAAATCAGATGTTGATATTTTAAGAGATAATTATTGAAATTATTTGTCATGAATTTAATTATATTGCTTAGAGAAAATCTTTGTTTTTCGGTATCGAAAACATTTCATTTGAATGAAAGCTAAAACAACCAATTTAAAAAGAATCACATCAAAATATTACATTTTTTCTTTTCATTTTCTCTTTGATTTAGTAAGTATAATAGCATACATGAAAATATTTAAAGAGAATCACATCAAAATATTATATTTTTTGTTTTCATTTTTTAATTACTAAGTGTAATAGCATTCATTAATGAAGTATGTCTACTCACATACTCCTAAAGTAGTCCCAGTGGTAGATTTTGTCTGCTTTATATTTTAGTCACAATACACATATTTTAAATGAGATCATCAAACAAGCAGTGAGGAGTTATCCAATAAAATGTAGTTTTTTCCTTCAAATTTAAACATTAAATTATATCTTCTTGTAATATTTAGTCTTGAAATTTGCTCTCCCTTCTTTATCACAATATTCAAAACATTGAGGAAACTGAAATATATATCTATACATATTTTAGAAGTATTATCTAGAGCATCGAACATTACATTTGGTTTTTATGCAGTGATAGCTAAAGAGCTATTGCAGTACAAAGCAACATTCATCCCTGTCCTGTGCAAAATGACCATTTGTTATATTATTTCTTTGTTAATATTTTAATCTAGGTTGTAAATTTGATCCAATTTTATTTGGTACCGTAAAATGTTTGCTTTAGTCTGTTTCATCTCATCTTCATATTGCTGTTTCAAATGTTAAAAGTTTTAAGACATCAATTTACCACATGTTAGAGCTGTGAGTGAATAAAGACTTAATAAAAGAAGAGTAATGCCTTAGGAGACTATAAAGTGACCAAAGGTGGAAATAGTATTAATTAAGTTTTATGAATTTCTATTTTCTCTGTTGGATTATTTTACTTAATTTTAGAAAAATGCTCGGGAGTTATGGCAGGTATAGTCAGGTTTCTGATTAGAAGCCTCCCCAGCCCTCTTCTTTTTATTGGCAATAGTCCTGGGTTTGTGTGATTAATTGCCATCTGCTGAACCATGTGCACAGAAAAACCATCCCACTAGGAGCTGGATCATTACTGGATAAGATCACATGCACATGTGACCTAAACCTAGCCAATGGGAATCAGGTGAAGTCTGCTGGAGGGCATCTGGGAAAGATTTTCTCATTGATAAAATAGGTACATACAGAAAGGAATGTGTTTGTCTTTTCTGGACATTGGAGTTTCTGCATGTGACGACTAGAACTCAATAATGAGGAACTGGATTACCAGCGTCCTAAGAATGGCAGGATAGAGAGCTGCAAATAAGTTGGATTTGAAGAATGGCAGGATTAAGCTGGTTTGTTTACAGTCATCTGGAGCAGGAAACATTCTCTCCAATATAAAGGTGAAGATTGTGTCTGGGATAGTTGGAATTACTGCACAAGGAGCTTCTTATGTAAACCATGTAAAGTTGGACTTGGTATTAATATTCAAGGGTAAAAATAGAGGGCATGTCCTTCACATATAATTCTTCATTCCCCACAAGCTCTTTTTCTCTTCTGTCTCCCGGTTACATTTCTACAAACTTGAGTAATGAGAAACAATATATGCAACATGCAACAGACTGAGGGACTAAAACGCTGGTGCAGAATGTTCTTATCCTTTAATTTTGTGACTCCTTTAGGAATGCTGTGTCATTAGTATTTAAATCACTTCATAAATATTTCACTTTAAATACCATTGTAATGTCTTGTGTATGCCTTAATTGAGTTGACCAGAGAACAGAAAGCAAAAGGCCATATCATTCCTGCAAAAATAGCTTCTTCTATTTAGATACTTTGCACTGTGAAAGAAAAATCAACATATATATGTCTCACAATATGTACTCAGAACAACTGCAGACATTAGACATTGTAGCTTAAACAGGATAAAGTCGAAGAGGAAAAAGGAGAGAAGCAGGGGGGAAAAACCTTCAAATAACCTTGTATGGGGAAACTGAGGGAAGGGGTAAAAAAAACGGAGGCTATAGGTGAAGGTTAAAATGAGGGAAATTTCTTGGAATGTTTAAAGCTTTATTTTCTTTGACTTCTCTTCTGTTGTTCTTCAATTAGAATGTCATTCTAGGGTGTTCAAGAATTTGAAGGCCATATGGATACATTCCACAGAAAAAAAAAATCTTCCCAAGGATAACATCATCAGTGTTTCATTATGCACATGAAGGAATTTAAGGTTTTCTTTTCTTGTAACTCTGTTAAAAATATATCTGATGAGAACTCAAGAGGCATATTTCTTTTCCTAAACATCTCATGTCTTATTAGTTTGCTCTTACTGTTTAATTGAAAGTCCTCCTGAACTTCCTGAAGAGCGAGTTATATCTTATACGTTGCATCTTTTATAGTATCAAAACAGCAATTGCTGATTCATTAAAAATTGTCTTTTAAAAAGTTGTCTCATGATAACAGTGTAAAATCATCTCTTCTTGTTTGCCCTCAATGATCATATTCTTAATCATAAAGTAAAGGTTTAGGGATATTTTTAAATTCCATTCAAATCTAGAAGAAATGGAGAAAATTTGCCGCAAAATTACAAGCAAGAGCAAAACTAAAATTTTAACTTGCATAAGTGTTTCAATAAGATTAAAATCATTAAGATTGTATGCCATTATTTACATATTTACCCTTCTGTGGAACTTATGCACCATAAAATTTTGATACTAGAAAGAGACATTATGGAGAGTTGAGTTATCATTTTCAGGGAAAAGTGCACTGTTTTCCAGCTAAGAAAGTTACACAGTGCCGCAGTATTGAAAAGAATCACAGATCCTTCTAAATCTGAAGGAAAATAGGGCCAATAAACTCATATTTAAATTAACACTGACTTGATCTCCAAAGACCAAGAATAGATTCTCATTCTTGAATACGACTTTTTTTTTCTGTATAACTGACATCCCAGGGTAAGAGCCCATGAAAGAGAATAGCATTAATTTTCACAAGCTTTGCTTAGAAGGAAAGACCGAGAAATAAAGAAAATATAAGAAAATTGGAGAGACATGGAGAAGAAATGAGAATGTCCAGAGAATCTTTGGAAAAGAATTCCGGAAGGATAGAATAAAGAGAATTAGGGAAGACAATATTCAAAGAAAAGAATGACTGAGGATATTTCAGAGTTGATGAAACATGTAATCTCATATTATAAAAACTTATGAAGTCTGGAAAAGTATTTTAAAATCTATTTCTAGTTATATACCAGTAAAAGATGGAGAAGAAAGAAAAAGATAAGGGATAAGAAAAACAACCCATAACCTAAAAAAGAAAAGTTATCTTACAAATGATCAGACTTAGAAAATTCCCAACGGATTTTTCAAAGGCAACAATAGATGTGAGAAGATAAAGGACACTAACAGGTAAAGGCATAAACTTCAATAAGGTCAAAATAAGCATGTTCACCTGGAGGTACAAACTGATCACAGTTTATTAAGAACCCAAGAGCATGCTCTAGTCTTCAAGTGTCTTGTATTGTGAGCCAAGTTGACTCACTATAGCACTTCTTTCAATACTATAATTAAATAATCAACATTGTTGCTTCTTTTATAGAATCCCCAGTTAACATTTGGAAGGACACCTTAGGGATTTTGCAGTCCAAAGCATATGCCCGTGTGTCTTCTCTGTCTCTATGCTGCAAGTTGTCATCAAACACTTTTTCAGTTGACCTAGGATGAATTAGAGCAAGGAGATGAATGAGTGACCCCATTTGTACCGTTCTTCAATGTCAACGGTAAGGGCATGGCAAGTAGCAAAATAAAGTCTGTGTCACATTTTGAGACACTTGGATATAACTCAAGTCAGAGGAATTAGGTGGCTGTGGAGTGAACTTCATTTAAATTAGAACATTCTGAAAAACACACGGAAATACAGTGAGGTAGTGTAATATGCCACATAATATTGAGTATGCCTGAATTTATGTATGGTGCAAATTATTCTAACATTTTCAAATTGCTGACAGTAGAAAAAAATAGTATAATTTTGTGCAATGAAACCATGACTCTACAACAGTTCATGAAATAAAGTCACTTTCAAAAAAGACTATGGGAATTTATTTCTCATACAATAAAACTGGAAAATGGTGATGAAGTATTTGGGAAAAAACGTGGATCCTAAATGAAAGATTCAAGAGGAAAAACTGACATGGGGAGGCAGAAGTAACAATAAGAAAATGACTAATTTGATGAATATGCAATGGGTAGAATTATAATGCTGAAATATACAGCATGTACCACAGAAGCTGGTAGTCAGAATTAAAGGAGTCTAAGATCCCCAATTATTTTCAACAAGCATAATGGTGATATTTGCTTTTAAAAGTTAAATTTAGACTGGGTGCAGTGGCTCACTCCTGTAATCCCAGCACTTTGGAAGACTGAGGCAGACGGATCACCTGAGGTCAGGAGTTTTGAGACCAGCCTGGCCAACATGGTGAAACCCCTTCTTAACTAAAATTACACACACACACACATACACACACACACACAAACAAATTAGCTGGGCGTGGTGGTGGGCACCTGTAATCCCAGCTACTTAGGAGGCTGAGGCAGGAGAATTGCTTGAACCCGGGAGGTGGAGGTTGCAGTGAGCCAAGATCATGCCATGGCACTCCAGCCTCGGCAACAAGAGGGAGATTCCATCTCGAAAAATAATAATAATAATAAAAGTTAAATTTAATAACAATTTAAAGTGAATCACTATGAAACAGAAATACGGTATCAGTTGCTCAAAATAAAGGCAGTAAAAAGGAGGATGCTAACCCCAATCAATTACAAGGAAGGTAAGATGCAAAAAAAAGAGAAAAAGCAAGATTAAGGAAAGCATGAAAAATGGATGGAAGTAACAAATAAAAAAATATCAAAAATGATAGCAACTCACTAGTTACAAAGAAGATAATACCTTTACTTTTTTTTTCCCAAATCCAGCTATACACCACTTACAAGAACACAAAAAGATTGAAATTTAAAAGTTAAGAAATAGAGTTAATGCTGCTGTATTAACATAGAAGATTGAAGAATGTTAAATAAAAAAAATAAGGCTAATGAAGGTCATTACCTCATTATGATAAAACAAAAAACTACCAGGAAAATGAATATAATGTTAAATTGAAATACACTTCATTGCATATTATTTGACAGAATGACAAGAAGAAATTGACAATTTATATTATAGTAGAAAATATTCCAATTGAACTGTTTCCTAGGTATCAAGAATATAGTGAATCTTCATGGGTTAGAGAATTCTATGTTAAGCTTGAAGCAATGTAGGATGCAATAAATCCCCAGCCTTGAGAACCGTCTAACAATCGACTTGACAATTCTAGATTGTTATGTTGACATGTCTCAACTGTAAAATAACTTACTCATATTACAATTTTTCTGACCTCAAACATTTTGATATTAATAACACTATATATGATAATACTTTTAAAATTATACAACTTCTATTTCTAGAAAGATGGGATAGATGTACTTTTCCCTATATCTTTACTTAAGTTCAACTAAAAATACTTAATATGTTATAGTGTTTAAGAAGACTCTAAAAGTGGAGGGAAGATGGCAGACCAGCCAGGGACCTCGGCAGCCAAAGATGATGTGCTGGTGAGTGCTCTGAGCTTTCATTTTGCCTCCTGTACCCCAGACTGTGTGCAGAAGAAGCTGACAACCCAGAAATGCCAATAAAGGCTCCGATAAAGCTTGCTGTCTCTAGCCAGCTGACCAGAAAGGGAAGCATAAGCATGCAGAAAATGTACAGTCAATACTGCCCAACTCTAGCCACAGAAAACAAAGTGTGACCTCAACCCTTACCCCTCTTCCACACCCACAAAGGCTGCCTGGGGATCCTGGACTTCCACACTTCCCAAGTTGTAATGAGGTGACCCAAATACCACCATCCACCACCAAGGTGGTCTCAGAGTAGGCTGAATAGAGAATTGGGACATTCAGCCCTGCCAGGGCAACTAGAAATCATTTTCCACAGTGTCGGAGACTACATGGAGGACCTGGACATCAACACTCCACCCGGCAGGAACAAGGTGCTACCTACTCCAAGTGGGTAGTATCTCATGAAGGTCACTACCTTCATTGTGATTTAAAAAAAAAACCAGGAAAAATAATATGTTAAATTGAAATACACCTCATTGCATATTATTTGACAGAATGACAGGAAGAAATTGACAAATTTATATTATAGTAGAAAATATTCCAATTGAACTGTTTCCTAGGTATCAAGAATATAGTGAAGCTTATTATTATAAGTGGGTCGTATCAGAGGAGGCATGTGGAAAGGAGGGTCAGGGCTTTCATCTCTAGCTAGAGATAACAAGGCAACTGCTGACTCCATAGTATCGGCAATAAGGTACCCAGTAGGGTGGTATCAGCAGAAGCCTAGGAGAAAACCAGCATATCCATCCCTCCTCAGCAGTAGTGAGGGGCTGCTTCACACCTTGGGTGTCAGCAGCCTCTTCATTTTCACAGCCCACTCCTGCCTTTGTAAGGCTGGAGCCTGATGACTCTGAGTGTCATAATCGAAAGACATTTTTTTCTTTGAGACGGGGTCTCACTCTTGTCCCCCAGGCTGGAGTGCAGTGGCATGATCACTGCTCACTGCAGCCTCCTTCTCCTGCGTTCAAGGGACTCTCCTGTCTCAGCCTCCCAAGTAGCTGGGACTACAGGCACGTACCACCATGCCTGGCTAATTTTTGTATTTTTAGTAGAAACACGGTTTCGCCACGTTGGCTAGGCTGGTCTTAAACTCCTGGCCTCAAGCAGTCCACCCACCTCAGCTTCCCAAAGTGCTAGGATTACAGGCATGAGCCACCGCGCCTGACCTAAGAGACATTTTTATTTTAGCTTGGGCTCCTCATTTCTTAGGCAATACAGTCCTCTCAAAACAGTCTCTTCTAATCCTTTCAATGCTACTAACCAATCCAACATTTCTTTCTTAGATATAACTTTCAAATATGTTTTATCTCATTTCTTTCTTGTTCCAGTGCCACTTTCTCCAGGTCATACCACCGTATGTCTTGATTACATTGTTCAATGAGAAATGTCACTAGTCCTGTGCTATCCAAGACTATTTTTGGAGTCTGGTTCTCACTCCTTTACGCAGGCTAGAGTGTGTAGTGGTGCTATCATAGCTTGCTGCAGCCTCGACCTCCTGGGCTCAAGGTATCCCTTCCAGGTAGTTTCAACTACAGGCACACATCACCATGCCCAGCTGATTTTTGTATTTTTTGTAGTGACGGTGTCTCACTATGTTGCCCAAGCAAGTCTCAAATTCCTGGCCTCAAGCGATCCTCCCACCTCAGCTTCCTGAAGTGCTGGGATTACAGGCATGAGCCGCTGGGCCCAGCCTCAAAGACTTAAATTTTTCATTTCAACTATTTGAAGTGTAAGTACAATATGATTTTCTAACTCTGAAAGTTCAAGAATTTATGAAAGCTTTATAATCTATGTATTTTCTTACTTATAAATCATTCAATTATTTCCCAAACTCATCTTTCTCATCATATTTTTCCCAAAACTAGTGAATTCTAGCCAACACCTACAACTGTGACATTATTTTCCAACTTCTTACCTTATGGCTTCCAGCACAATGGCATATACTAAGCCCTTTTATGCTGTCAAAGTTGATGATTTTATCAAAAGTTTTCCTGACACATAACCTATATCTTTACAAGTTTCAATATAAAAGTCCTTATCTTCCACACTTTAACATTAAGCCAATGACACATAATAATTTGATATCCCAGCTCCCCATTTCTGGATACAAATTTGCTTTATTTAGGGTAGGCTAAGCTTCTTTGCAGGAATAAAGAAATCTCAGTATCCCAATTAGTTTAATAGAGTGAAGTTTTATTCCCTGCTCAAACAAAGGCATGTGTTCTCATTTATATAGGTCTTCCGAAAGGTTCTCTTCCATGTAATCATTCAGAGACACAGATGCTCTATATAGTGTTTCCACTTCCACTTAGAGTCTTGGGGTCTTACATGAATTCCTGGTATCTAATTGAGCAATAAGCAGGAGTGGGAGGACATTTTCATGGGCCATTTCCAAGATTAGGCTGGAAATTGGCATATGTCAATTCCAATGTCCCAGACATATTACATGGTGGCACTGGGATGTAAGGGGGCTCAGTGAATGTAGTTTACATGTGTCCCAGGAAAAAGAGGAGCTCTGCATATTGGTCAACACAAACAGGCTTCCATAACATGAAGACTGAAACACTTGGTTGCTAAATGGGCAGCCCACTTAAAAGGATTAATACAAAAGAACAGATAAATATATTTTCAGGGCCAAATAGCAATCCATATCCCAAGTGTAAACTTCCATTTCTTAAATGTCTTACGAGATATGACAATTGGAATCAATATAAATGAAAAATAAATAAAATAAAATAAAATAATCTGGCCGGGTGCAGTGGCTCGCACCTGTAATCCCAGCACTCTGGGAGGCCGATTTGGGCAGATCACAAGGTCAGGAGTTCGACACCAGCTTGGTCAACATGGTGAAACCCCATCTCTACCAAAAATACAAAAATTAGCTGAGTGTGGTGTTGGGTGCCTGTAATCCCAGCTACTCGGGAAGCTGAGGCAGGAGAATCATTTGAACCCGGGAGGCGGAGGTTGCAGTGAGCTGAGATAGCCATTGCACTCCAGCCTCGGCAACAGGGTGAGACTCCGTCTCAAAAAAAAAAAAAAATTCATATATTGCAATTTACTAAATAATACGTCAATGCCATTTTAATATTTAAAAAAACTCTTTTGCAACTACATAACATTTTGTTAAATTGGCACTCCCCAAATTTGAAATGCTTCAATCTCTATTTATCAAACATGTATTGAGTACCTACTCCACGGCAGACATGAAGTGGGGGAATGGAAGACAGCAGTAAACAGGAAGTCATGGCCTCTAACCATGAGGAGTGCCTTGCAATTGATCTGGTATTGCTCCAGCCACATCCACAATGCCCCATAGGGTAATTGTACCCCGCTTTGAGAAATTGTCTTACACACTCTTTAGAGAGTCATAGGTTTAATTATTTAAAAAGTGCCAAATTTAATCAGGCTTAAATGACCACTCAAGGTTTTACAATTAATGAGTTATTTACATAGGATCAAATTTCAGCTCTTTTGGAATCTTTTCAGGTAGATATCCTATATTTTACCTCCCCGTTAGTGTTGATGCTAGAAACAGGGCAATTCAATGATATTATGCGGTGTCCGAAGTGAAAAGAGATACAGATAGAAATAATAACTGAAATTCCAGGAGTGTTTGAAATATCGGAAAGAGACCAAGTGGTTTTTGTTTGTGTTACATTAATACACAAACACAACATCTCTGATATTTATATTTAAGGTTTCTTTCATTAGACGATGGAATAAGTATGAATTAAATCAAGTTTATTTTATATCCTTTAATAAACCAATAAATTATAAAAGTAAATTATTTTTCCCAAATATGGCAAGATAGCATACTCTCCTTAAAGCACGAAAAGATTTATTTAACAATATATGGAAGATTATAACATTGGACACTACATTAATGAAGGGTAACCAGGCTCGCCTGATGTTGTTCCAGTTAATATCCCAGAAAACAGTCAATCACGGAGAAAATATCCCATTTGGGGTTAATGACAGATGCTGAAATGTTATGTCTACTAAATTTAGTTTTTCAGGCAGTTTTTACACTGTATCTAAAACTTGCAGGATAGGAAGTACCCAGAAAGTGAAATTCTTGTGACAATAATTGCCTTTTTCTCATCTGAGATATTTTGGCATCATTATTCATATTCCCCCAATGTCAAAAGGAAAATCTGTAACTATTTAAAAATCATTTTCCCTAATAAGATTACTATTAGGATTTGCACATGGAGGATATACACTCAAATAGTACCTTATTATAAGAAGCATATCTTAAATATTAATTATTTTATAACATATCAAAAGAAGTCATGTTGCTTGTAATTATTTTTTGAAGCCACATGTGGAAAATATGAAAACAAAATTTATATTTTATGTGGAAGATTCTTGTCCTCTTTTATCAAGTAGTGTTTGTTGTTACTCACCATTTTCTGTACACAGCAACGTGGGTTTCTTAGCTTGACTTACATTTCAAAAGTAGGAATCTTTTCTGTTTTAGCTCAATGCCAGTTGTGTGCTGACTGCCTGCTGCTTCCCAACTACGTATCTGGAATTTTGTAGTTTAATTGCTGCTTGCACAGTGGTATTGTACATAAACACAGCAGCTGCTACTGTATGTTGGAAGTGGCTCAGAAAAATCTATGGACACTGTTCAGCTTTGACTAAAAAGCCAAAAATTTTAGACCCAGCTGCATTACTCTAACAGCTTGACAATATAGCGCCTTAACAAAAAAAATCCTCAACTTATTGGAAATCTTCTTACAATATGTTTGAGACCACACCAGAGAAAATTGCGTGGAACCATGTGGTCTGGTGGTAAAACTTTCCAAAAATGATTTTCTTTCTCTTTTTTCTAGTCACTGAGGTCCTTAGATTTTTGTTTGTTAGTGTTCTGTATTGCTGGAGATAGCCACTAGAGATAAGAAAGCTAATATGAAACTTGGATATCTTCCTGTTGCCAGGTAGAGATTATGTTCTTTTTGGTTAAACCAATTAAAAATGTGAAACCAAAGGGGAAATGCACAGAAACCTTGACAGAAGACCTTTGCTGCAGCAGCTTGCAGATTTTAATGAACACTCTGTTGTGTGGAAGAGGTAGGCTGATGTCACATTAAAATGTAGTCATGAAAAAAACTCAGTTTGTACTTAAGTGTTTCCACATAACGTTTTTTAAAGGGGAAAAATTAGAGAGCCATTTTTATTTTTTATATATAAACAAAATTCAGGGCATTGCAATAAAAGGAGAAATCAAGACCTCATTTGTTTCACTGCTTTGATATTTATCCCTTCATTATGCAGAGTTTTCTGTGTTTCGGTATTTAGAAGCCCAAGTAGCATTATCTGAAGAACAAAACTTCCCATGAAAATTAGAAGTTGGGCAATAAGTTCGCAATAGAATATTGTTGTTATCCTGATGTTATTTTTAACCACTCTGATGAATTTAAGGATGCCTAAGATTGTTTAGCAAGAGCTTAAGCTCAATTTATAAACATGATATTATTTTTTAAACAGTGTTAAGGTTGCTATACAAGTCCTGTAAAATATTGCTAATATCTCTGTCAATGTTGGTGTGTTAGGTACCTAAGAGAATGTTAAGGTCTGATGGCAAAATGGCCTCCTTTAGAGCACAGGGGATCCAAATCCAGTGGTTGATGTCTAGTAGTGAAGAAATAATTCAATTATTTATATTCTCTCCCAGTATTATAAACAGTAAGAGATAGATGTGATAGACCTAGTTCACAGAGTCCCATGAAGGAATTTCTCTGAGGTAAGTATTCTGCCATAGCATACTAGCAATAAAAAGTGTCTTCAAAGATTTCATTAAATCAATGGTAGCATCTCGTTGACTTTTTACCTAATTAACTCAAATGACTGCAGCTGCAAATAATGAGGAATTGACTGAATAAGTCAATTTACAAATTTGAATGCAATAGAATTATATTTAATTTAATTATGAAATCATGATCCTATATAGTTTTTAAATAGATCACATTGACTATTATTCCATTTTAGGGTGAAAATTTAATGCCAATATTTCAATGGTTATCAGCAGAGAACCACTTCACCTGTAGGCACTCATTTTGTTTACTTTTCTCATTTTCTGCCGTTAATTGGAGTTAATAAAATTTAAATGTTATAAATTATTTTCCATAAAAAATTTTACCACCACCAAATGGCAATGTTAATACCCTAAAGACTCAAAGTTTCTGATGACTTATTTTATGTAAAAAGAATATGCTAGACACACTTATATTTGGGCAAACTGGTAAAGACAGAAAATATAGAGCTATATGAAAACAGTATAACAAATATATCTGAAAGTTGATGACAATGTAGATAATTTCTGCAACAAAAAGTACTGAAAAAGACTAATGGAAAAGAAAAGATGTAGAACTATCCTCCATCCAAGTGTATGTGTCTCAAAGAGTAATGACTGTCAAGAAGAGAGAGACACTTTGAATAACAGAATCCAATGATACTAGCTGTCAGAGTTGATCCTCTATTGAAAAAGGTCATTTGCATAATCATAACCATAATTCATATAATCTTTTTATAAACCAATTAATAAGTCAGCTTTTATGCTGCTATGAAAATAAACAAAAACAGTCTCTCTGTGCATTTAGCAATAAGCATTTATTTCTTTCTCATGTCACAGGAAGGCTGAAATTCAGTTATGACTTTTTTCTCCATCTGGATTGTCTGACTCAGCTAGACTTTGCTTCGTATATCTTGTCATTTCAGAATGCAAGATGAAGGACTGGCTTTTATTTGAAACATTTTGTTCTCATGGTGGAGAGAAAGGAAGAGGTCCCAGGAAACCATATGAGCATATTTAAACCTTCTGCTTAGACATGATATATGTCAGTTCTGTTCAATATCCACTGAACAAAACAAGACCCATGGCCAAGGCAAAGTCAATGTGGTGGATTGCAATACTCCTCTTACCATAAAATACTGTCAGGGCAGGAAGAGAATAATTTTGAACAAATAATAAGATGTGCAGTTGTCACCAGCCAAGTTGTTGCATGTGGCCAAGGTATTTATATCAACCATTTAATAGTAATTCATTCTAGTTCAGTTTTAGCAGCTTAGTTTTATAAATATTCAATCCTTTGGAATTCTTCCTCCTCTCCATTTTCCAACCAAAGAGGGCTTATAGACATGTGGGTGAAATAGGAGACTTAGTGACATCATGATGCTTGGAGAAAGGTTTCTCTGAATTTACAAAGGTTCTTATGCTGTTTTGGAGTTGGCTGGATCATTTTTGTAATGGGATCCTATATGCTGATATCTACTGAAGTGTTTCTCATGGACTTGTGAGTTCTTCTCTTGGCTCATTCAAGCCTAGATCATCTTCCTCAGAGATATAGCTTTTCATTCGTTTCAAAGATATGGCACTTCCCTTTAATTCGCTGCTACAATTTCTAGTTGGGCTCTATCTAGATTGTCCTTTCTTCGGTCACTTCTTCTTTCACTGGAGTGGTCTCACACAGATTTTTCTGGCACTTATTGCAGTTAAATTCAGGCTGTGACCTTGTTCGTGTGACAATTCTTTCTTTTTTTTCTTTATATAAACAGTTTATTTACTCTACACAGCAACACAGACAAAACGCCATATAAACACAAAGGAAATGACACAGAGCCGAGATGCGGGCTGACCTGGGATCTGAGACTCAAAAGCAAACAGAATACAGCATACTGATGGGTCTTGACTCTTTATCCAATTTGCCAGTCTGTGTCTTTTAATTGGAGCATTTAGCCCATTTACATTTAAGGTTAATATTGTTATGTGTGAATTTGATCCTGTCGTTATGATGTTAGCTGGTTATTTTGCTCTTTAGTTGATGCATTTTCTTCCTAGCATCGATGGTCTTTACAATTTGGCATGTTTTTGCAGTGGCTGGTACCGGTTGTTCCTTTCCATGTTTAGTGCTTCCTTCAGGAGCTCTTGTAGGACAGGCCTGGTGGTGACAAAATCTCTCAGCATTTGCTTGTCTGTAAAGGATTTTATTTCTCCTTCACTTATGAAGCTTAGTTTGGCTGGATATGAACTTCTGGGTTGAAAATTCTTGTCTCTAAGAATGTTGAATATTGGCACCCACTCTCTTCTGGCTTGTAGAGTTTCTGCCGAGAGATCTGCTGTTAGTCTGGTGGACTTCCCTTTGTGGGTAACCTGACCTTTCTCTCTGGCTGCCCTTAACTTTTTTCCTTCATTTCAACTTTGGTGAATCTGACAATTATGTGTCTTGGAGTTGCTCTTCTCGAGGAGTATCTTTGTGGCGTTCTCTGTATTTCCTGAATTTGAATGTTGGCCTGCCTTGCTAGGTTGGGGAAGTTCTCCTGGATAATACCCTGCAGAGTGTTTTCCAACTGGTTCCATTCTCCCCGTCACTTTCAGGTACACCAATCAGACATAGATTTGGTCTTTTCACATAGTCCCATATTTCTTGGAGGCTTTGTTCATTTCTTTTTATTCTTTTTCACACATAGGCTCAAAATAAAGGGAGGGAGGAAGACCTACCAAGCAAACGGAAAACAAAAAAAGGCAGGGGTTGCAATCCTAGTCTCTGATAAAACAGACTTTAAAGCAATGAAGATCCAAAAGGGACAAAGAAGGCCATTACATAATGGTAAAGGGATCAATTCAACAAGAAGAGCTAACTATCCTAAATATATATGCACCCAATACAGGAGCACCCAGATTCATAAAGCAAGTTCTTAGACTTGCAAAGAGACTCAGACTCCCACACAATAATAATGGGAGACTATAACACCCCACTATCAACATTAGACAGATCAATGAGACAGAAAGTTAACAAGGATATCCAGTAATTGAACTCAGCTCTGCACCAAGCGGATCTAATAGACATCTACAGAACTCTCCACCCCAAATCAACAGAATACACATTCTTCTCAGCACCACACCACACCTGTTCCAAAATTGACCACATATTTGGAAGTAAAGCACTCCTCAGCAAATGTAAAAGAACAGAAATTCTAACAAACTGTCTCTCAGACCACAGTGCAATCAAACTAGAACTCAGGATTAAGAAACTCACTCAAAACTTCTCAACTACATGGAAACTGAACAACCTGCTCCTGAGTGACTACTGGGTACATAATGAAATGAAGGCAGAAATAAAGATGTTCTTTGAAACCAATGAGAACAAAGACACAACATACCAGAATATCTGGGACACATTCAAAGCAGTGTGTAGAGGGAAATTTATAGCACTAAATGCCCACGAGAGAAAGCAGGAAATATCTAACATTGACACCCTAACATCACAATTAAAAGAACTAGAAAAGCGAGAGCAAACACATTCAAAAGCTAGCAGAAGGCTAGAAATAACTAAGATCAGAGCAGAACTGAAGGAAATAGAGACACAAAAAACCCTTCAAAAAATTAATGAATCCAGGAGTTGGTTTTTTGAAAAGAACAACAAAATTGATAGACCGCTAGCAAGACTAATAAAGAAGAAAAGAGAGAAGAATCAAATAGATGCAATAAAAAATGATAAAGGGGATATCACCACCAATCCCACAGAAATACAAACTACCATCAGAGAATACTATAAACACCTCTACGCAAATAAACTAGAAAATCTCGAAGAAATGGATAAATTCCTCGACACATACACCCTCCCAAGACTAAACCAGGAAGCAGTAGAATCTCTGAATAGACCAATCACAGGCTCTGAAATTGAGGCAGTAATGAATAGCTTACCAACCAAAAAAAGTCCAGGACCAGATGGATTCACAGCCGAATTCTACCAGAGGTACAAGGAGGAACTGGTACCATTCCTTCTGAAACTATTCCAATCAATAGAAAAAGAGGGAATCCTCCCTAACTCATTTTATGAGGCCAGCATCATCCAGATACCAAAGCCAGGCAGAGACACAACAACAACAACAAAATTTTAGACCAATATCCCTGATGAACATCGATGCAAAAATCCTCAATAAAATACTGGCAAACCGAATCCAGCAGCACATCAAAAAGCTTATCCACCATGATCAAGTGGGCTTCATCCCTGAGATGCAAAGCTGGTTCAATATACGCAAATCAATAAATGTAATCCAGCATATAAACTGAACCAAAGACAAAAACCACATGATTATCTCAATAGATGCAGAGAAGGCCTTTGACAAAATTCAACAACGCTTCATGCTAAAAACTCTCAATAAATTAGGTATTGATGGGACGTAACTCAAAATAATAAAAGCTATTTATGACAAACCCACAGCCAATATCAAACTGAATGGGCAAAAACTGGAAGCATTCCCTTTGAAAACTGGCACAAGACAGGGATGCCCTCTCTCACCACTCCTATTCCACATGGTGTTGGAAGTTCTGGCCAGGGCAATCAGGCAGGAGAAGGAAATAAAGGGTATTCAATTAGGAAAAAAGGAAGTCAAATTGTCCCTGTTTGCAGATGACATGATTGTATATCTAGAAAACCCCATCGTCTCAGCCCAAAATCTCCTTAAGCTGATAAGCAACTTCAGCAAAGTCTCAGGATACAAAATCAATGTGCAAAAATCACAAGCATTCCTATACACCAATAACAGACAAACCGAGAGCTAAATCATGAGTGGTCTCCCATTCACAATTGCTTCAAAGAGAATCAAATACCTAGGAATCCAACTTACAAGGGATGTGAAGTTTCTCTCCAAGGAGAACTACAAACCACTGCTCAACGAAATAAAAGAGGACACAAACAAATGGAAGAACATTCCATGCTCGTGGATAGGAAGAATCAATACCGTGAAAATGGCCATACTGCCCAAGGTCATTTATAGATTCAATGCCATCCCCATCAAGCTACCAATGACTTTCTTCACAGAATTGGAAAAAACTATTTTAAAGTTCATATGGAACCAAAAAAGAGCCCACATTACTAAGTCAATCCTAAGCCAAAAGAACAAAGCTGGAGGCATCACACTACCTGACTTCTACAAAACAGCATGGTACTGGTACCAAAAGAGAGATATAGACCAATGAACAGAGCCCTCAGAAATAATACCACACATCTACAACCATCTGATCTTTGACAAACCTGACAAAAAGAAGAAATGGGGAAAGGATTCCCTATTTAACAAATGGTGCTGGGAAAACTGGCTAGCCCTATGTAGAAAGCTGAAACTGGATCCCTTCCTTACACCTTATACAAAAATTAATTCAAGATGGATTAAAGACTTAAATGTTAGACCTAAAACCATAAAAACCCTAGAAGAAAACCTAGGCATTACCATTCAGGACATAGGCATGGGCAAGGACTTCATGTCTAAAACACCAAAAGCAATGGCAACAAAAGCCAAAATTGACAAATGGGATCTAATTAAACCAAAGAGCTTCCGCAAAGCAAAAGAAACTACCATCAGAGTGAACAGGCAACCTACAGAATGGGAGAAAAGTTTTGCAATCTACTCATCTGACAAAGGGCTAATATCCAGAATCTACAAAGAACTCAAACAAATTTACAGGAAAAAAACAAACAACCCCATCAAAAAGTGGGCGAAGGATATGAACAGATACTTCTCAAAAGAAGACATTTATGCAGCCAACAGACACATGAAAAAATGCTCATCATCACTGGTCATCAGAGAAATGCAAATCGAAACCACAATGTGATATCATCTCACACCAGTTAGAATGGTGATCATTAAAAAGTCAGGAAACAACAGGTGCTGGAGAGGATGTGGAGAAATGGGAACACTTTTACACTGTTGGTGGGACTGTAAACTAGTTCAACCCTTGTGGAAGTCAGTGTGGTGATTCCTCAGGGATCTAGAACTAGAAATACCATTCGACCCAGCCATCCCATTACTGGGTATATACCCAAAGGAATATAAATCATGCTGCTATAAAGACACATGCACACGTATGTTTATTGTGGCACTACTCACAATAGCAAAGACTTGGAACCAACCCAAATGTCCATCAATGATAGACTGGATTAAGAAAACGTGGCATGTATACACCATGGAGTACTATGCAGCCATAAAAAATGATGAGTCCATGTCCTTTGTAGGGACATGGATGAAGCTGGAAACCATCATTCTCAGCAAACTATCGCAAGGACAAAAAACCAAACACCACATGTT
This sequence comes from Pongo pygmaeus, assembly GCF_028885625.2. NCBI lineage: Eukaryota > Metazoa > Chordata > Mammalia > Primates > Hominidae > Pongo > Pongo pygmaeus. Next base: position 205,142,922 of record NC_085930.1, read on the forward strand.
CTCACTCATAGGTGGAAATGAACAATGAGAAAACCTGGACAGAGGAGGGAGAACATCACACACCAGGGCATGTTGTCGGGTGGGAGGAGGGGGGAGGGATAGCATTAGGAGATATACCTAATGTAAATGACGAGTTAATGGGTGCAGCACAGCAACATGGCACAAGTATACAAGTGTAACAAACCTGCACATTGTGCACATGTACCCTAGAACGTAAAGTATAATTAAAAAAAATATATATATATATATAAAGCAACACAGCCCAGGCTCTAGAGAGGAGGGGTGGGACGGAGGGCGGGTTTCCATGCAGCCAGCCCAGGTGAAATGCAGCTCTGCACAGTGAGAAGCATGCCTGTATCTGACAGCGAAGTACTTGCTCCTGGGGGACTTATCCAAGTATAAAAGTTTATAATTTTACAGCAGTTGAAATACTGACATCGATATTAAAATAAAAGAGAGTTTTACATAACAATCAACAATGATTGATGTTTTCCATCCCACATAGAAGCTGCAGTAGGTACAGGACTGTAAGCTCTTAAACTTAGTAGTCACTGGCTTAACCCACTGTACTCTTTTATTGGAACCCCCTAGCAGTTATAAAATCCTCCACTCAAACTTTCAATGTGTGCTTGAATACATGGTCTTCTTCCTTGAGTAAATATTATGGAAAACTGTTTTTCCCCGAAACTACTATATCCTTCACTACTATAGGAAAGGGACATTATACTGTTGCTCTGTCAGAAACTTCAAAGAAACAAGTAGTGTGACACAAGTAGTATCCTTTGATTGCCATTGTTATTAGGGATAGCTGATGCCCCATCTTCAATGGTATCCTCCCTTTTTGAAAACTATTGACATCTATTTATTCTGTAGTCTCCTCTTCCCTGTTTTATAGCTTCTTAAATTCATGAGGTTTATCCACTCCATCTAATCTGTTCCAGTTTAATTATCTACAAATAGAACCCCCTTCTGTGTTTCACCACTATTAAACATTGGTCTACATTGAATATTTCAAAATCTGCAATTCTTCTTTTGACCACGAATGCTTGTTTTTTAAAAATGTCTCCCATTTTCTCTTTCTGCTGTATTCTACTTATCTCCATTATAAACTCCAGTTCTTTGAAATACATCGTATTTCTCACCCGTTACTACAGTTAAAATTTCACTTAACTTCCTCGGCCATTTCTTCCTCATGTTTGGATCCTATATTCATATACTTATACTATGTGCATTTGGCTCCTTGATCCTCTTCTCTTGTAAACTTTTGTCAAATTCAATTCCACAATTCTTTGATTATTCTACTTCTCCTCTAGGGCTGAGCATTTCATATAAGGTCATGAAAAATGCTGAGTGATTCTCTTTTAAATCCCTGCCATTAAATTTTCACTAGGATTTTGTTATTAGTTTGAATTCCGTATTTTGTTCTCTTGTATCCAGCTACCTACAGTAGCTGTTTTAATTATTTTCCATGGTCTTCAAAAAATCCACACTTCCACAAGACCTCTCAGAAAATAGACATGAAAAGTATATGTAAATTTCCAGTTTTACCTGGAGCATCTCTTCACTACCAGTCAGCCTTACTAATTTTTGCAATGCAGGCATGATGTTACTACCTAAGGAATAATGTTCTTGAGCCTCTTGTATACAAGAAATATATATTTTTCTTTTTTATAACCAATTGTCAGAGTATATGGTCTACCCAGATGAATTTCACTCCAATGGAAATGGAAAAAAAATCCTATTTTAATTCAGAATTGTCCCAGCAAAGCCAACAATAATCACATCCCTAAACCACTGATCATTCATAGACTTCTCCAGGACACATCCAATCTCTGCGATGCTCTACGTGCACACTACTTGCTACGTGTGTCCAGACTGATATTTTCCTGCCTCATGAGCACAGCTGGAACACCGCTTCAAGCAACCACATCATCATTCTCCAGTGCACGAGAAAATCCCACCAGGGAATTAGGGCAAGGAAGGTCATCTTTCTTTCACATCTTGAAAATATTTTCCAAATGTGCTCCAAACATTAAACAACTTAATAAAGAGATGATGCAAGAACCAAAGGAAATGTTTAATAAAAATATTTTTATGAGAATATAAGCTATAAAAATTTCCAGTGCATTCTGTAAAAATATTTCCCTAAAATTTTGAGTGAAGTATCTGTAGTAGTACTGTGTTTATTACAGACAAGATGGAAAATAAACAGTATTTCTGCATTGCCAGCAATACATTGGGAGTTGTTATTTCAGAAATTTTAAATTCCAGATTTGGAAGTTCAAGATCTTGCGGCTGGCATCCATTATACCTCTGCTGCCAAATGCATAATAAAATTCCCTGTGTTCTAATTAGATGCATTTGCAAATAATGTAAAGTGTTTTTGAAGGACAAGAGAGAAAAAAATAATCTAATAAGTAAAATCTAAACAAAATATGAAGGACAAAAATGTCACCAATAATTTTATTTTTAAAATGTTATAAGTAATTACACTGAATAATTAAACATTTTGTAGTGAAAATGCAAATAGTTTCTCTAAATTGTATGTATTGTAATAGTAAGTCAATATAAGAGAATAACTGTCCACATTAAATTATATATAAATGGTAAAATAATTTGACATCTGTTTACATACTTATAGAAGTTAATCTTCCTTTTAGAAAATATACTTATGAATACTCATTCTAAAGTAGATTGGCTTACTATTTTAATTTGAGAATGTAGATTTAAAAAATTGGGGATGAAAGAGGGAGAAAGATTCATTGAAGAGAGGAAAATCAATGCAGACGAAATGGAAAGGCACAATGGAAGGTTGTGCTTGAAAAGGTGAGCGTTAGGTAAGATCCTGTGTAGAAATAGGTTGGCTGATCTGACTTATATTTTACAAATTAGGTTAGTTCATTTAAAGTAACAGGAAGGAAGGCAAACTATGGTTTATGAGGAAAGATCCAGGCTGTTGGGTAGACAGGTTGGTTGGTTACAGAGGAAGCTCCCTTTGGAATCTTCCCCTCTTGTCCCTTAGTGAAATTAAAAGGAAGTCGCCAACTGAGTCTGAAAATTGGGAGATGTTGGAAATTTATGAAGAAAGAAGATAAGGATGGGAAAGCCTTCTAGGCAAGTGAGAAAGGAACTGACTCAGAATATGTAGTTTTAGAAACTTATATTGAGAATTACTTATAATTAGATCCTACAATAAACAACACATAAACGTTTAACCGCCAAGGGCATGCTTTAGTGTTCCTGAGATGCCACCCCACATTTCCCTGGTCTTTAGGGATTCAGGGTAAACATTTTTAAATTTACAAATAATAGGCAATTTTACTATATATCACAATCTTTGGGAGACAGTAATATTCCGGTCCAAATTCAGCAAAAAGTGTATAGATCATCCATTGTAACAATTATATATTGCAGCATGTCAAAAACCACCTCGAAACTTTGTGGTTTAATAAAACATCCATTCATTTAGTTCCAAATTCTATGGGTTGGTAAATGAGGCTGAGCTACATTGAGCAACTCTCTTGCCAGTCTCTGGACAGCTGCTGGTCAGCGAAACACTTTGCATTGGGAGACTGGCTGTCTGTCAGGTGCTTGAGAGCTACCGTGCCATGTGATTCTCTTCACGGAGCAGGCTGACCCAGCTTCTCCCCAAGGCAGTGCTTCAGGTATCGCAGCAGCAGCAAGAGAGGAATCTAAAAGACATTTTCAAGCATAGGCTTGGGGCTTGTACAATATCAGTTCTGCCATATTCCACTGTGGCCATTTTTACAATCCTTCACACCTGTTACTTAATATTATAATGTCTTGTTTCTCATTAGACAAGATCCCACTTATTAAAAGTGTTGTCTTCAAAACATATCCTACATCTGACCACTTCCTTCTATTCCTCTGCCACCTTCTTGTTCTCAGTGCCCATCTCCTGTTCCTGGGATTATTGCAATGATTCCTCACGGATCCCCTTGGCACCTCCCATTTATTAATCTGTTCCCAACCAAGCAGCTAGTGATTATGGTCACTACTCTTTCAGCATAAAACTCTCCAATACCCTGATACCTTCACTCAGAACAATAACTTAAAGTCTTTACAGTGACTTTAATTTCAAACGTGATCTGTACCACCTCTCCATGCACTCTGTCATATCTCAGAATATATCACCTACTGTAATTCATCTCACTCTGCTCTTGCCTTCCTTGCCCTTTCTCAAATATGCCAGGTAACCCCCCTCCACCCCCTCACATGCCTATATATTTGAAGTATTTAAGAAATGATATAATACAGAAATAAGATGGATGAATAAAAGGCAGAAAACAAATTAGAAAAAATGTTTCAAGTCAAAGAAATAAATTTTTTTTAAAATCATGAAATACCTGTCTATGTAAGCAGAAGTATATAGGCATGCAATTTTTTATTTCATCTTCTAAATAGCCACATGGTTTGTTTTCCCTCAGGTCTCTTCAAACGTTGCGGTCTCAGCATGGTCTTCCCTGACCATGTTATTTTTAATCCTACCTCTTGATCCTGCCTTTTTGCCTACCCTGGCCCAGTTATTATGTGGAGACAATGTTATGAATATTTTTAGCATTCAAAGTCATTAATTCACATAAGGTGATAGTAAAGAATGTGCTATTCTATCGTCCATTTTACAGGTAAAGCCATTGAGAAGGCAGGCAGTTAAGTGTCTTAGCTGAGGTCATGCTGTTATTAATTGACAAAGCCATGACACAAATGTAAACTCATCTGGATACACAGCCAGCTTCCTTAAACCAGTTCTTTATTTCATTGAATTAGCTCATGCTCAGCGTGGTGCGTGCTTTAGCACTGTCACTCTTTATGAGGCAGGCACTACTGCTAACATGATTTTACAGAAGAACAAGTGGACACATCGATGGTTTGAAGTCCACTTTCAAGGTTACACTCTTTGTGGAGCCAGGACTCAAACCCCATCAGTCTCATGACAAAGCCCATATTCCAGCTGTCTATGCCACACTGTTTGCTCCATGATCTGATCCTACAGTCTCCCAAATCCTTTCAGATTTAATTTTAGGTTCTATAATATGCTCCGTTCTGACATGAAACATGATATTACAATTTTTTTTCTTCTACTTGGAACATTGTTTCTAATTACTTTGTTTCTGTCCTTTTTTCATCCATTTTATTTCCGTATTATATCAGTCCTTAAATACATCAGCCAGGTGAAGTGGCCTTCCTATGTACATATCATATCAACTTAAAAATCATTCTTAATTGTTTATTTCTCACTATCTCTTCTGGAAGGAAATAGAGATCCCAAACCATGTCTAGATAATCATTGTAGCTCCAGAATTTTACAGTGCTAATCACATACTAAGGGTTAAATATATTTTTGAAATAATAAAAATAGATATATTTTTAAGTATCAGTATGTAAATTAAATGCAAAGTTAATGCCTTAATTTTGTGCAAGTACAAGTAGACAAATATTAAGTACAACAATGTTTTTTCCCATTTCACAAAAAAATTTTATGATTTCTTACAACCTAATAGACAGAACAAATGTAAGTAAATCTTCCCAAATCAATCCTGGTAGGTGGGGCTAGAGGGCTGCTTTGTTTGTCCCTTTAGGCAAGTCCTGAAGCATTTAGTGCCATGGAGAATTTTGACTGAAACCGTCTACTATGGAGGAAAGATCACGGGATTGTCAAAACATTGGAGGGATTCTGGATTTGCTGTTAATTAAGTGTATGATCATAACTAACACAGGTTATTTTGCTTGTCCTAACTCCTTCACTTGTAAATTGAAGGTTACATTAGGTGATGGTTGGTATCCATTTCAGGCCTAAATTTCTTTGCACAATAAATAATTAGTAAGTGTAGCTTAGTTCTGTTCCTTCCTAATATATATCCATATATCCTCCCCAGTGTATATGTATATTTTACATAGATGATCCACAAGCTGTACTATCACACACACAGACACACACACACACACAAATGGAAGCAGGAAACATAATTGAGCTGCAGCAGAGTCAAATGTAGTCTAAGCTGCAAGGGTAATTTGAACAAGGTTAATGTCAGAAGCCACGTGCGAGACCCTAACTCGATACATGAGCAGACACAATATAGCCCTGAAGATATCTGGAAAAAGAGAAACCAATCCCAACTTGGTTTGGGTACTGAATGTTTGGGAGTTTTACAGCTATTTTGTGCCTAAATATTTCTACATCTCAAGCCTTAGAAATATCCCCAGTAATCTTAGAGCAGAAATGTAGCCTTGTAGGGTTTCTTGGTGTGGGAGTTTGATAGCAGTTACTGGCCTCTCCTAGAAACTCTGATGTGAATGAAAGATTTTCCCTCCCTTTTGGGCTCAGAAAGCTGTAATGTGTTTGCCCTGAAAGTTTCAGTGGCCAGAGACTAATAGGTTAATTTGTGTTGCCAATTCCTGAAACATTCTTTTTCCTGCTTTTTTCCTCTTTCTATTTAAGTCTTTAACTATACTTATCATTCAGTCCTCATTATCTTAAAGCAGATCCTCATTACCAATTTGGTGAAACTCCGTCTCTACTAAAAATACAAAAATCAGCCAAGCACGGTTGTGAGCACCTGTAATCCCAGCTACTCAGGAGGCTGAGGGAGGAGAATTGCTTAAACCTGGGAGGCAGAGGTTGTAGTGAGACAAGATCATGCCATTGGACTCCAGCCTGGGCAACAAGAGCGAAATTCAGTCTCAAAAAACATAAAAACAAACAAACAAAAAACAAACAAAAATGTATACTTTTAAACTTTTTACATGACATATTTTATTTTTATATTCTTCCCATGTAAATTATTTGTATTCAATAATTAATGAAATAAACAGTATGCACAAACAGCTGCATAAGAAACAAGGAATTTTCACTCCTTCTCTTTTTCCCTTCTCCTCCCAAATAGTGTTATCTAGAATTTGGTGCCCAATATTTCCTGGATATTCTTTGTAGTTTTACCATATCTATTATATCCATGTTAAGATGTAGATTATATTTTAAATCTCTAAATATATGAATTTCCTGGTTATTTTGGCTACTGTCTTTTAATTTAATCTCATTGGGTCAGATATGGAATAATTTTTGAGATAATTTCAATTACTGATACCTTTGTGATATATAGTTGAGTTCACCATATTCATCAATTTATGGAACTATCACTGTTAATACAGGCAATCCTTTCTTTACTTAATCACTTTATTTGATAAAATGTTCTGTTTTGTGTGCAAAAAGAAATTTTAACTCATTGTATATCTCACACTGCTTTTTAAAAATAAATTCAGATAATTGTGTTTTTAGAATCAGCTCAGATAATTATTTGCACATTAATTCATTGCTTCTAATTGCTGTTATAATACTCCATCATGAAAATTCACCACTGTTTTTGAGTCCCCTAGGAACAAACATGAGGTTTGCCTCCAGCTCTCTGATACCCATGAAGAAGGCTGCGTGAACATCTCATACTGTACATGTCACTTTAGTATAGTACTTGACATTTTTGGGTATACCCAGGAAAAGAATGGTTGACTCATAGTGTATGTGTGACAGATTATAATATTGTTTATTATAATTTACTCCCATCTTTCCCTGCGCCCTGCTGTATGACTAGCGGGACTTTCCAGTGGGAAGTGTATCTACCTAATTTTCTGATATATAAAAGGTGAGCAAATTGACTATTTTCATTCAAAGTTGAAGCCCTAAGAGCCATTGAGTGTGCCCGATAGCTCTCTTGCTTTCTTCTTTCTGCCATGAAAAGACATATTCCAGATCTGGCATCCCACTTCAGCCCATGGCCCAGAATGAAGACACGTGAAGACATGGGATACAGAGTTGAGCACAGCTGCAGCCAACCAGCAACTGGCATGTAGTAGGAGCAAGATATAACCTTTTCTTATTGTGAGCCACGAGAAATTTGGGGAAGTTTGTTACCATAGCAAAGCATAGTGGAAAATTATTATCACAAAATGTTTGTAATTAATTTTTATAACTATGAGAGATTGGCTTATTTATTTGTTTTTCAGATGGCGTCTCACTCTGTCATCCAGACTGGAGTGCAGTGATGCAATCTCAGCTCACTGCAACCTCCGCCTCCCAGGTTCAAGTGATTCTCCTGCCTCAGCCTCCCTAGTAGCTGGGATTACAGGCATGCACTACCACGCCTGGCTAATTTTTGTACTTTTAGTAGAGACAGGGTTTCACCATGTTGCACAGGCTGGTCTTGAACTCCTGGCCTCAAGTGATCTGCCCGCTTTGGCCTCCCAAAGTTCTGGGATTACAGACGTGAGCCACTGTGCCTGGCAGAGGTTGCTTTTTAGAATGACCGATCTACACACTAAGCAGCAATCCTTATGTTGAGGCCAACACTTGACACCACGAATTTTTGAAACACTAATAAGAAATTATTGTTTTACTTTTAGTGTTTGTGATTACAAATGATATAGGGTATCTCTTCATGTGTTCATTATATTTTTAAAATTTGCTCTCTGTAAATTTTGTTAGTTATGGAAGCATTTTTATTTTTTCATATGGTTTGCCTGTTTTTTCTATCTTCTACTAAACGATCTCATCTTTTCCCCCCTTATTCAAGGTGCCTAATTTAATGCATATTGAGTCTGTCTCTGAGATTACCATTTTGCTACATTGGTATATTTATCTATTATTGTGAAAATGCCACATTATTTTTATTACTATGACATTAAAATGTCTCTTTAACTTCTAAGGAAAGATGTTCTCTCTTTTTTTTTTTTAAAGTTAACCTATAGCAAAGATTTTTAGTAGTCCATATAATGTTATAATGTTTAGCAAATCATTCAAGAAAGTTTCTGGCTCTTTATTGATAATCAATTTCTTTTTTAGATTAATTTGTGGAGTGTTGGTTTCTATAATATTACATCAACCACATAAAGCATGAATGACAAGAATTTTTACTGCAGCCACTTTGTCCAGTCTTCCAGTTGTCTAGTTCCTCGTTTAAGTTGCTGTTATTGCTAAGAATATCTTAATTTTAGTTACTTTTACTAATCGCCTGTTGCTGTTTAAAAGGAATTATTTTGTAGGTTGATTTTTGATTTTGTTAAATTTCTAGGGTTTTTGTCTATTTTTTTTGCTCATCTCCCAAGCTGATGACAAAATTATCTTCAAACAGTGACGCTTCCATTATGTGCTAATGATAACACCTCCCTTCAAATCTTTTTATGTCCACTGCAGGGAAGGCTGGGAACTATTTTTACACACATGGTGAGATGTCACAGCCAATGTCATCTAAGTAAGAAAAGGAGCACAGGCATTCGATAACAAGAAGCTTTGCTGCAGCTGCTTTCTCTAACATAAATAATGCTGTCTTTTATTTGTGAACTTATTTTTTATCACCTAGTAAACAATAATGTACGTAGATGTTTCTTAATAATTCTGCTTGAAAGATTCATATCTTGAATGAAGAATGGGTTCCCAAACTTCATGATGTATTATTAACCCAGTGAAAAATCAAAGGAAGAATCCAGACTTAATTTATTTATTCAAAAATGTAAGATTAGCTGGGTCGTAACAAAATTGCTAAAATTTAATAATTTTAAAATTTAATAATGTTATCTTATGCTCATTACCCAAACCTTACTTTCTATCAAGTAAAAAGCCATGATCTTTTAGCATGTGATGTTATCTAATATTGAAAACAATTGAATATAATAATCATCTACTAATACATATATTCTAATAGAGTCTCTATGCATTCACATCTGTGGATTTTATATTAAAAAGTAAAATAATGCAAAATTGTGACCTATATCTTACTGAAATAATAAAAAACATCAGATGAAGCAAGATGTATGACTGCACAGCAACTTTGCTGATCTTGTTTTCCTTCAGTAACATTAGTAAATTGCAGTGGTATGTTTTGCATAACATTTATGTAAACCTGTGGGCAATGTGAAAACAATTCTTTCATTGGTTTTACGGGTTCCGTTTAAAAATGTTAGTTATGTTTTATGCGCTCTAGCAGGTGAAAACGCCATAGCAGAACTGGGAGAAGAAAATACTGAAGTCAAGCTACAGATGTTATTTCCAGGACAACATTAGAAAGGGCATTGTCCTGTTAAGAGCTGAATTCAGTGTTTCTACTGTTCTAAGATCACTTTGAAATGGAAACGATAAAAACCTTTAATGTCTTGTCCAAATAAAAAGGTGTACAGAAATCAGAGCCATGCTTGGCGAGAGATAAGAGGCATTGCAAATACAGCTGGGTAGAGCAAGTTTATCGTGCATGGTCCCAACAGAATAGTGACAAGATAGAATAGCTGGGGATTTTAAGTGGAGGTACAGAGGTAGTTAGAGATATCTTCTTTATGCCTTATCTTGTAATAGTGGGCACATAAATATTTATTTTTTGAATAGGGATATTGTAGCAAACCTGTATCAAAATTGATATATATATATATTGCTATTTAGCTTTAGAAATTTCTCCAAAGAATTTCCTGTTTGATATATATTTTCTCTCTTAACTGAGGTACAAATTATTTTAATATTATACAGCCTTGCTTATATCATGTATTACAACACCCTGTATATGAATAAAGATGAAAACTGTTGAAGACTATATCCAGATTTTATGATAACTGTAAGTGCCAGAAATAAAGAAAGTAAAGGAAACAATATATTTAAAGATATGTTCAGGAAATTTGCACAGATATTGCAGAGAGAGTTATGGTATTGAGAATATTATTCTGAACTCATTCTAAACACTACAGTAAGGAAAAGCTTGATCTATTTTTTTCTTAACTTTTGTTTATCAGAAAGCTTGTACAGGGGACTTCCTATAATATTGATGCTTGTTATCTTTCTTTTTTTGTTATCTAGAGAGAGCACTTTAAAAAAGTAAATGTACTAGGCACTGTGTTCCATGAGGGAAACTGATAGCTCAGCATTGGACAATTGAGACCAACAGGGTGCTTCTGCTGAATATGGATTCATTGATTTTTCTTCTTTTCAGAAAGACACTACTCCATTTACTCTGTCAAAACCCTTGCTTCCAGGCCATGTAGGTGCATGCTGGGTGTGAAGAAAAATCACATCTATCAGACAAGTGTCTGTGATTATTTGCTCTTTATTTAGACAACAGTTTTAGAAAACAAGCTAGTCTTTAGCTAGATTGCAAAATTAACTAAGTAGATACACAAAAAAAATGGATTAGTTCACATAAGTTAATAAAAATAAATTATTTAATGGATATTAACTTTCTTTCCATCTGTAAGCTTTACCTTTTCTAAATATAAGCACATATTCCATAATTGATCTTTTCTTCCAAAATGAAAACACTGTTTAGAAAAATTCTTTTGGAGAAAACTGTTAAGAAGTGATGTTTTTAAAACTACTGCTGCCTACAAACATCTTTAAAATTAACTTTTCATGGTATTTTAACTTTTTAAAGGGGCTCAATGGAATGAAAATGAGTTTATAAACTGAAGCTTAGTTCATCTGTAAGGACATTGCATTGTATATATTTAAAGAAAAAAACAACTATGTTTTTCATTTTTCAACAAGGTAAGCTTAAACATCAGTAAAGAAATGTCCATAATAAACTTACTAAACTTAGATTTTAGAAAAAATATAATCATGTCTATTACATAACTCTAATTCATTGTTTTATTGATTCTAAGCCAATGTGTCAATTCTGATTGGATTTTTGAGCATTTGGTCAAACAATGTGTGTTAAAACTCCAAGTTCTTTCCTTACCTATACAATTTCTTCAAATAATTGCATTTAAAATAGTTTGGATATAAATGAGATGTCAATTTGTAGATCTTACCAATTGTCAGATATAATTGGCAATTATAATCAGATATAAGTCCTAGGATATAATGTTAAGAATGTTGGGTTGACTGATGACATAGGCCCTTACTTAAGGGAATGTGAAGCAAAGGTGTCAGAAAAGGTTACATATTAGATATCCATGCAATTGTTGCACATACTGCTAATTTTGTTGTTGTTGTTGCTATTATTGTTTCTGTTGCCATTTTAAATAAAACGAGCAAATATTTTCTCTGTCTTTACTAACTATTGAGACAATAGTCTTCCTTGCCATGAGCTTACCAGGATCAACCTTGGTTTATACTGCCACCTAAGTTTGACAATAACTATTTTTTTCTCTACATGATAAAGCTCTATTAGGCTGAAATTTTTTCAAAACTGTAAAACATCATGTCATCTTTATATAAGTGACAACTTCTAGGTATATTTCTTTTAAAATTAGGCCAAGATATTGAGTTAAGCATTACAAAATATTAAGGAAGGCATAATAAAATGTTAGGTAGTTGTTACATTGGCATCACAGGAATTCTTACAAATTACAGATTTGCATTGATAAATAAGGAAGCTATGAAATAATAATTAGAGATAGACCATTGAAATCATAAAGAGGGCCATGTTTACTGTATTCATATTTATGTTGCATATCCATTATCTATTTAGTAAAATGGATAGTTAAAAATAGATACTCACTATTCCCCACATCAGGGGAACGTATAATTCAGTGCTCTTTCTACCTAACAGATCATAATCTAAATAAAATAAATATTATCTGTCATATAGGGATTTTTTTAAAATATGACCATGAAAATAATTATTTTCAAATCTTCAACTCCATAGCAGCTCTGTACATTTTATCTGGATCTTGAGTCTTCTTGAGTTGTACATTAAGTATTTAAAGAATTGTTTTAAATCTTGCTGTTCATTTTAATACAGTATGGTGAGTTGTAAATACAAAAAAAGGATTTTGAGGACCTGGAAAATATAGTCTTCTTCCAAGTGTCAGACTTGCAAGAAATTGTTTTACTGTTTATTCTGCGGAGGTGAAATTGTTTTACTGTTTATTCTGAGGAGGTGACAATTAATCCTGATTGTCATTTTCTGTCCATAAGGAGGAAGGCAATTTGATTAACATGCATATGGCTGAATGATTTCAAGAACAAATTGAGACACATTTTCCTAGACAGTTTTGTAAATTATTTTGTACTATGAGGTCAATAGGATTGTAGCCTCTCAGGGATGTGATCTTGACAGAATAAAAGCAACTGCCTATTTCCGTTAAAAATTCAAGGAACTCTGAATACTTTTTGAAAATATCATTCAGATATCTCATTCATTTCCTCCAATGTTACTAGGGCATTCTTCTGTATCCTCAATGACAGCTTTTCTCAAACTTTAATGTGAAAACAAATCACATGGGGATCTTATTAAAATTCAAATCTGACTCAGTAGGTCTGAGTTCGAACCCATGACTTCATTTCCAGCAAACTCTCAAATGTTTATACTGTTGTTTCTTTGAAACACATTTTGAGTAGGTAATGTTGATGCTTCTGGTTTCTTAAAAGACATAGTTCTATGGCCATCGTGGGGGAATAGTTAGAATTCAACGTCCTTTGGACTTATACTTGATCATAATCTTAATTATAGGAGGGTCATTTTACAGTTGTATTTTCTATTTTCATAAAATCAAGGTTTATAGCCAATATTCTCTTTGATTCCTAAGAGAAAGCATGAATTGGAGTAGATTCTAAGAGTTCAGATATTGTGGCCAATTTTTCTCTGTTAGCTGTCTCAGTAACTCACCATTGATTTTGCATACCATAGGTTCTTATTAAGAATTCACATTCACTAACAGACTGCAACCTACCAGAAAACTCTTGAACTGTATGCAAACTTTAAAAATAGTGATAAATGAAAGTAAATTTTTTGAAAAACAAGAATACTTATGCTTAAAATTTTACAGGTTTACTTCATTAAAAGTCCTTAAACATTCATACCTCTCTAAGTTCACATAACTTAGTATCCAAACATATAAAGCATCCATTATCCAAATGATGACAGAAATGGTGGTGAGTACGTGTGTGTGTGTGTGTGTGTGTGTGTGTAATCAAGAAAGACAAACATATGAACATACATACAAAAGGAAACAGAGAAAGAAAATTGTCAGAATAAGGTGAGATTTTGCACTTTTCACTTAAGCAGCTGTGTCGGAAATAATTTTTCTCCATGTGGTTCTCCAAGACCATGGACCATTCCTCTGCAACCTGTATTTTCTAACTGGTGAAAGAAAGTCACCTGACTGTACTGCCTTTGTCTTTGCCCTAAATGATATGGAGCATCAATATAATATTGGAATTTTTCTCCTTTGCTGAAAGTCAGAGAACCTTGGTGGTAGTGTCTCCATGAGATTTGCTAAATGCATGTTCTTAGTGGTTTTATTTCATTTTATTTTATTTTCTTGAGACGGAGTCTCACTCTGTCACCCAGGCTGGAGTGCTGTGGTGCGATCTCAGCTCACTGCGACCTCCACCTCCAGGGTTCAAGCGATTCTCCCACCTCAGCCTCTAGAGTAGCTGAGATTACAGGCGTGCCCCACCACACCCAGCTAATTTTTGTATTTTTAGTGGAGTCGGGGTTTCATCATGTTGGCCAGGCTGGTCTCAAACTCCTGACTTCAAGTGATCTGCCTGCCTTGGCCTCCCAAAGTGCTGGGATTATAGGCGTGAGCCACTGGACCCTATTTTAAAAAATATTTCTATCAGCATTTCTATTTATACACAAGAAAGCCTTTTAAAATTATTTTTAAAATATTATAAATATAATTGTCTTATTTTTTTCTATATCAGACCCCAAATATGCAATGAAATAAAGCAAAACACACTACTACACATTTTATTAACACTGAGAAAAGAAAGCATTCCTTGATTCATGCCCGTGGTTCATTATTTCACTTGCCAAAAATCAACAGAAGAGTAATCATCTAGACTAGCTTGATTTACAATGACACGGGGTTATTGGTTGAAAGATATCTGGACTGTTGCACCACCAAAATGATTTAAACCTGAGGCAGTATTTCTTTGGACTGGTGCCCAGACTGTCTCTATCTTGTAAACAAAATTTTGTCTCAGAGTGCTTTCAATTTCTTTTCCACCTTAGATTGGCCATTTATAGAAAATACTACTCTATAAAACTAGGATTTTTTCCCATGAACAATTTTTACATAAATGTGTTCCTCTTAAAATGTAGCTTTGTAACCCCCTTATTCAAGCCCAATAGGAATGAAGAAGGAGGGCTTGAAATCTTGTTCTCCTGGTAACAAATTCCATCCTGGCTTGCAGCCTGCTCTTAGCAGGAAAAGAGGGAAGACACAGCAAGCATTTGCCCCTGGAATACTCAAAGTCTCAACGAATAATTTCAGGAGACCAGGATTAATCTCTCCATGCTTTTTTTGCATATTTATGTCAATCACCACAAAATGTCCTAAGCAACCAGGCTTTCTCTCAAATTGCAATGTCTCACGCCTTAACGGAATCCTATTTTCACACAACACTGCACAAACTTCCACCTCCCTCCAAACATGAAAACCTTTCCACTCCCCTTTCTGGAACTCATATCTCATCTCTTTTTTTATTATTGCTTTTATTTTTTTGCCCTAACTGTAACCTGGTTCTTCTCAAAAGATGTTGCTTCTGAACTGCTGGTACCACAGGTTGTGGCAATTTCTCTCCAAGTCTCTCAAATCAGTTGGTATGAAGATGAGGTTGCATTCTTTGCTCCTCATGGTAACTTACAGATCATTGCTCTCTTTCCCCTAAAACACTCCAAATTTCAAGCCCATGTTACCAGATACTACCAACTTTTTCAGAACAAAATCCTTATGTCCTCACAAAATGTCCCAATATACCTGGAGTATATTAACTCTGGATTTTTATTCTATTACACTAGTTATGTCTTTAAAGTTCAAAATCTCCAGTGGTTAAGAGATGCCATTGAAAAAGAGGAAAAAAAATACCTTGTTTCTAACTAGGAAACCTAAAGATCTCCTTCATGTCAATAAGAAAAAGGCAAATCAATAGAAAAAAAATTTGAAATGGTCAAGAAAAAATATAAACATCGGTTCTTACTTTATTAGCAATAAAGTTACAAAAAGCAACAAAGACTATGTACCAACCAGATAGACACAAATCAATGTGTTTGATAATTCCAAGTGATGGCAAAAATGTAGACCAAAGGAAGTTTTAGTACCCTGCTGATGATACCGTATTGTGAAGGCATTTGTATACTTTATTTTCTAATAAAGTTAAACATCCATGAAGTCAATGGCTTCTAGATTGTGTTTCTTGGTATTTAATCAATAGATGTATAACAACATTGTCTATAAATGCAAAACCAAGGAAATAACTAAACATTTATCAGCATTTAATTCTGGCATATTTAGACAATGGAGTTTCATATATCAATGAAAATTTGATTTTTATATGCAAGAACATAAGTAGATTTTACAATTTATGTTAGTGCAATAAACCAGACACAAAATATGTATCCTGATGTCCCCATTTATGTAACATTCAAACAAACCAATCGAAACCATATTTTAGAAGATGCATTTTTAGATGGCAAAACTGTAATAGAAAACATTGAAACAATTTCAGTTGACACTGGAGCATGGGTTTGAACTTCATGAGTCCACTTAAAAACAGATTTTCTTCTACCTCTGCCACCCCTGAAACAGCAACACCAACAACGCCATTTCCTCCTTCCCCTCAGCCTACCCCATGTGAAGATGATGAAGATGAAGACCTTAATGATGATCCACTGCCACTAAATGAATAGCAAATAGATCATCTTTGTTTTGGATTTTCTTAGTAATGTTTTATTTTATCTAGCTGACTTTGTTATAAGAATACAGTAAGTAATACATATAACATACAAAGCATGTGTTAATCCACTGTTTATGTTATCTGCAAAGCTTCTGGTCAGCAGTAGGCTATTAGTAGTTACCTTTTGGGGGAGTCAAAAGTTACACTTGGGGGCCAGATGCGGTGACTCACACCTGTTACCCCAGAATTTTGGGAAGCCGAGACAGGTGGATCACAGGAGTTTGAGACCAGTCTGGCCAATATGGTGGAACTCCATCTCTACTAAACATATAAAAATTAGCCAGGCATGTTGGCAAGCGCCTGTAATCCCTGCTACTCAAGAGGCTGAGACAGGAGAATCACTTGAGCGTGGGAGGTGGAGGTTGCAGTGAGCCGAGATTGTGCCCCTGCCCTCCAGCCTAGGCTACAGAGCAAGACTCTAAAAAAAAAAAAAAAAAAAAAGTTACACTTTGATTTTTGGCTGTATGGGGAGTGGTGCCCCTAACCCTAACATTGTTCATGGGTCAACCGTATTGTAAATTTCACTTGTGGCTACCTCTAAGAGATTAATGGGATTTTGATTGGTAAGGAGGATATGAGGAGCTTTAAATTACTGGGAGCCTTCTATACGGTTTGAAATTACACAAATATTTCCTTTAAAATATTTGGTATTCAGTGGTATATATGTTACTAAATATGCAGCTTCTTTAAAAATATGAAAGATTTATATTTCATATAAAACTTTGAAATTTCTTTGAACTCTGCATTAGTTTCATATTGCTGCAGTAACAAATTGTCACAAATTTATTGATTTAAAACAATACAAATGCATTTTCAATATATTATCTACATTCCTGAACATCAGAAGCCTAAAATTAATCTCACTGGACTAAATTCAAGTATTGGCAGTGTTGCTTTTCTTCTGGAGTCTAGGAAAGAGTCTATTTTCTTACCTTTTCTGGCTCCCAGAGCTCCCTGCAATCACTATCTTATGACCCTGTTCTCCACCTTCAAAGCCAGCGATATAGCATCTTCATATCTCTCTGTCTCTGCCTCTCTTTGTCTTTGTTTATCTCTCTCTTTCTCTCTTTTCCTCCATCTTTTTCTCTTTTACTGTCTCATCTCTGTTTTCATCATCACATCCTCTCTGAGTCTCACCCTCCTGCTTTCCTCTTATAAGGACCCTGTGATTACATTGGGTCCGCCCACATAATGTTGGATTCTCTTCCCATCTTGAGTACCTCAGCTTGATCATATCTGCAGAGTCTTGTTGCCACGTAAAGTAACACAATTCTAGATTCTGGAGATTATTATGTGTACATATTTGAGGGGCTCGCTCAGTCTACTAAACCTCAAAATTTGCTTTTAGCTGCTTACCCATTTCTCTTCTCAGCAGTACAGCAAAACATATCAAAAAATGTTAGACTCCAGATCTCCAGATCCCATACAAATTCCCTTTTCCCATAAAAACAACTTCATTCAGGCTTTTCTGTCCAACATTGTATGCAAATAGCCTTTGTTACCTATGTCGATACCAAGACCAGTGCTCAGTTCTTATTCTTCATTATAGGATCAGTAGTTGAACGAGTTGAATATTCTGCATTTCTGGAAACATTTTTGTTGTTTATTTCTAGCATATACTTCTACTAAGGCTGCTTCTGTTCAGACCTCTCTGATGATCTCCCCTCATCGCCCTGACCCTAGTATGTTGCAGCGTTCTGGAGCAAAATCCTTAGGCAGCTTCTCTTTTCTATTCACATCAAGTCCTTAGTTAATCTCTTCTAGTTTTATTTCTAGATCAATGATTCCAGCCCAAACTTCCCCTCTAAGGAAGCTGACTCATGTCCAGTTGTGTTCTGGATCTCATCCTACAAGACAAAGATGTATTTCAAACTTCATAACCAGAGCTGAACTCTCAATTTTGCCCACCACAAACTTGTTCTTCTCTCTTCTTAAATGACAACTCCATTCTCTAATATTTCAACTCAAACACCTTGTAATCACCCTTTTCTCCTCCTTCTAACTCACACCTGGCATTGATTTCTTTATAAAGATTGTTTATACTCCTTTTAATATATGTCCAGCATTTGATCAATTCTCAACACCTCCACTACTAGCCTCCTAGTGTAGACTTTCAGTTCAGAGACTAAGGCATTCGTTCAGGCAAGAGGTGAATGTGCATTTTTCTCGTTTTATTTATTTATTTATTTATTTTTGCATTTACTATTCTATAGTCTATTCTAAACAGAAAAGCCTGAATCATCCTGTAAAAAGTATGAATCATATATTGTCACTCCTTTGCTCCCAACTGTACAATGTCTTCCTATGTTACTCCTAATCAAAGTCCTTATAACAAAACCCTTCATGATCTGACCCTTCATGCCTCTCTGATTTCATCTCCTTCCACTCTCTCCCCTTTCTTCCTCACATTACACCTATTATATGGCTTCCTTGCCATTATTCACACATTCAAGCCTGTTCCTCTCTCAAGATTCTTCCCCTTGAATGTTTTCTATTGGAGAGCTCATTCCCCACCACCTGCAAACTAGTCTCTGGCTACTTCTTGATAGTCACTCAAGAACCACCCAATTAGTGAGGCATTCCCTGAATACCATCAGAAAAGTAAGAATAAGCAGTTCCTGACCAGCCCATTCCTCATTAATTTTGCTTTATTTCTTTTCAGAACACTTCCATCATCTAACATGACATTTATTTATCTATCAATTTAAATTTGTTATCCGTTTACCTGTAGAAAACAATCTTACTGATTCCAGCAGGGGCTTCGTTTTGTTCACTGTTGTACCTCCATTTCCTTAGACCAGTACCTTAAGCGTAGCAGACACTCAATAACTACTTGTGGAATGTACAAGTGCCTTAGTCAGTTTGGACTGATATAACAAAAATACTTGGTGACTTAAACAATATAAATTTATTTCTCACTGTCTGTAGGCTGGGAAATCTGAGATTATTGCTAGCTGATACTGTTGTTTAGGAAAGTCTTTTCCTGGTTTGCAGATGGCTGCCGTCTTGATGTATCCTCATAGGGCAGAAAGAGAGATTGTGTCTCTCATTTCTCTTCTTATAAGGGCACTACATGAAGCCTCCAACCTCATAAGCTAATAACTTTCCAAAGGCCCCACCTCCAAATACCATCACAATGGAGATTAGGGCTTTGACATGTAAGTGTTGGGGGGATGCTAATATTCAGTCCATGGCAACGAGCCAGTTCTTAAATGGATTACAACTCTCAATACTCTATATCAAATAAATTGGTTCCTGAAAATTAACAATGCTAAAATAAGCAAAGTACCCAGACCAATGTAAAACCATCTAGTGGGCCGGGTACCGTGGCTCACACCTGTAATCCCAGCACTTTGAGAGACTGGGGCAGGTGGATCACTTGAGCCCAAGAGTTTGAGACCAGCCTGGCAACATACCAAAAACCCGTCTCTAAAAAAATACAAAAATTAGCCAGGCATGGTGGTGAGCACCTGTAGACTCAGCTTCTCGGGAAGATCGCTTGAGCCAAGGAGGTTGAGGCTGCAGTGAATCAAGATCGTGCCACTGCACTCTAGTCTGGGCAACAGAGCAAGACCCTGTCCCAAATAAACAAATTAAAAATAAAACCGTGTAGTGCCCATAGTTATTTACTTCAGCTCACAAGAGACAAAGTGGTTACCGAAACATGACATCTCTGGGAATGGACGTCTGAATCAAGTTAAGTGTAACAGCACAGATTGTGCTTCTATCATGTTTCATGACAAGGCTTTGCTGGTGTTTTGGGAAGAGTGGGTCTTATTGTCATATTGGAGATAGAGGGTGCTATAAAAACTAAGATCTGGAAACTGGTGCTGTTGGAATTAGAATTTTGCTACCGTATGTCACCATATAATTTGCCCCCTTACACACACTGAGGTGTTCTGGTGGCCTGCACTCACACTGTCACTTAGATTTACAAGGGCTAAATTACTAAAATTTACTGCAAGTCAGGCCCATGGTGGCTCATGTCTGTAATCCCAGCACATTGGGAGGCCCAGGTGGGAGGATTGCATGAACCTGGGAGTTCAAGACCAACCCAAGCAACATAGTCAGACCTTGTCTTTACAAAAAATTAAAAAATGAGCTAGGTGTGTTGGTGTGCAGCTATATAGTCCAAGCTACTTGGGAAGCTGAGGTGGGAGGATCGCTTGAGCCCCAGAGGTTGAGGCTGCCGTGAGTTGCAATCATGCAAAAAAATAAATAAATGAAATAAACAGATAAATAAAAAGAAAGAAAATTATTTTAAAAAATTATAAAAATTTACCATGAGATAGTATTATACAATCAGAATCCTACTCTCACGTCAGTCAAAAAGACCTTCTGACACATATACAGTTGCAATGATCTCTAGCCAGCTGGTTGTGACTCATACCAAACAACCAATTTAGATTTTCATGGTAAGTAGACAGCATTTTCCCTACTAGTGGAAACGGCCTTTGGTGACCCTTGCTGGTTCAATAGGTAAAGTCCAGAATTCCCAAGGTCAAAAAATATTACAAACCTAATATTTTGCCTATTACCTACCTGTACCTTCTTTCTTATTTGATTTTCCTAAAGCTCTCACCTTGCTTAATTGGCTAACAGATTTTTTCACGGGCCTTCCAGTGTGCTGTGCAATGCTATTAATTGGACCCTTCATCATTGACATTTAGTCAGGGCCAACTTTATGGTAAGCTGCCAGGGCAGTTTTACCAGGGCCCTCTGCTTAGGGTTTAATGTTCTGCCCTGGCCATCTTGACACTTAAGTTTGTGTTTTGTCAGTGAATTCTGGTAGGGTAATCGTGGATGAGCTGGGGATGTGCAGCCACTGTTTACCCAAAGTCACTTTTCCTGTTGTCACTGTAGCATGGGATCTCGGCAGCCCATCTCTTGCTGCCTGGTGCAGTGGTCCTGCTAGACCTTTTTCTTGCTTGCTTTCCAGTGGGGTTGGGTACCTGCAGCTCACAGCATCTAAGTGCAAGGAACGGTGGCCCATCACCCAAATATCATTGTGTGTCTGGTGAGCATCCATCCACAGGTGGCATCACTATGAGCATGAGCCTCTCTCCCACCCCCATGCGGATAACTAGTATGACCCAGCACAAAGATTTAAAGATCTTGAGAGTCATCTATCTGCTATGGGTTGGGGCAGTGAGCTTGTGAGAAAGTTTCTGTCTCAAATTCCCCAGACCCCTTCCAGGCTGGGGTGTGGAATGTGAGTTTGGCGGCTGGCAGGAATGAACATTCCACACGACAAGGTGGTAGCCCCATGTACCTGTGAGGGTCCACACTCCGAGATTACCTCCATGCCTGGAGTGCTCTTTCAGCCAGCTTCTTGCCTGGAGGTAGCCTACCTTCCTTCTTCAACCCTTTTTGAGTCTGGTCTGTGATTTTTCTCTTTCTGGCCTGCTAGAGGCATCTTCCTGGATGAGCCCCAAGAAACAAATTGCTTAACATTGCTTACTCTGCACACAAGTTAAATGCTCTCATATTTCCACTTAAAACTGCCATTGTATGATATAAAGATGAACAGCAAAATGTGTTCTAATAATTTAAAGTATAAATTTTTCTTTACTTAAAACAACATTAAATAGCAAACAAGAAAACTTACCATAAATCAAGACAGAGGCTGCAGAGAAAAGGTTGATCTGTGCCTTTAACGGCATTGTTTTCCTGTTTTTTTTTATACAAGGAACTCCAGACTTTCCTTCTGCTGTAGGCTCTGAAAATTATGTAGCTGGACCTTATGGTGTAAGCCCTGAATGGTGTGTTGCCTTGACGTTCGGTAAAACCAAGTAGACTCAAATGAATGGCTTGACAAATTCTCCTCACCGTTCTAGCCCTGTGGATAAGGTCTCCCTAGCCAAACAACCCTCTTTATCAAGGGGGACCAGGTAACGCTCCTCCTATCCCTGAGTGGCAGGATGTAGTTCTCTTTCACTTTATTATTTTTTATTTATTATTATTATACTTTAAGTTTTAGGGTACATGTGCACAATGTGCAGGTTAGTTATGTATGTATACATGTGCCATGATGGTGCGCTGCACCCATTAACTCGTCATTTAGCATTAGGTATATCTCCTAAAGCTATCCCTCCCTCCTCCCCCCACCCCACAACAGCAACTTCAGCAAAGTCTCTTTCAGACTGTGGAATTATTCAAACAAGCCAAGCACATCCTCCTGCAGGAGCCATGGGGCACCCCATCTTCTTAGCACTACAAAATCTGCCTTCTCCTGCCGCTTCTTGTCCACTCTGTTTCCAAAACAATCTCTGTGTGACCCTGCATGGCATAGAATGTCTTCCTCTCCTTGGCTGTGAGTGTATATCCTAAGAAACTACTGCTGATCACATTTCTCCTGTGTTGAGGAGCACAGGTTCAGCCATCCCCATGATCTTAGGGCAGGTATCCCTCTCTCACCAACACGGGAAGAGAAGCCAAATACAACAACAGTACCTTTGTTATATTAAAGAAATCATCTTTTAGCTTACTTTCTAGTTATTGACTGTGTTAGTTATCTATCGCTAGGTAACAAATTAGCCCCAAATTTAGTAGTGTAAAACAACAGCCATTTGTTAACTCTCCATTAATGTGAGTCCAGAACTTAGATGTGGATTACCTGTGCACCTCTGGGTTAAGGTTTTTCAAAAGTTTGCAGTCAAGTGTTTCTCAGGGCTGTGGACTCATCTGAGGGCTTGAGTCAGGGGCAGATTCTATACCAAATTCATGTAAATGATAATTGGCAGCCTTAGTCCCATGTCATGTCTTTCCACAGGGTTGTCTCTCAGTATGTCAGCTGGTTTCTTCTGGGCTAAGAAATCCAAGAGAGAGCAAAAGAATAAGAGAGATAAAAACCCAAGATGGAAGCTGGAGTCTTCTATAATCTAACCTCAGAAGTGACATCCCATAGTATTTTCTTTGTTAGAGGCAAGTCACTATATTCAGGTCCCATTCAAGTGGTGAGAATGATATAAGGGTGTGACTATTAGGAGGTTAGGATAATTGGGTCATCTCAAAGTCTGCTTACCAAAGTCAGCTCCCTGGACTCCCAATGATTAGCATCCCTTTCACAGGCAAAATATTCTCCCTTCCTCCCAAGGTCTCTGTGATTAGTTTCCCAGAGCTGCTATAACAAAATAGTACAAAGGGATAATTTAAAACAATAGAAAGTTCTTCTGGAGTCTATGAGTCTATGAGTCTGAAATTCAGGTGTGGCAGTGCCATGTTTCCTCCAGTGCTTCTAGAGGAAGATCCTTGTTCATCTTCTGATAGCCCCAGATATCTCTGGGCTTATAACAGCTTAACTTTAATCTGTGCTGCTATCTTCACATGGCTTTCTTCCCTTTATGTGTCTCTGTGTCTTCACATGGCATTTCGCCTCTATATCTCCTCTGCTCTTCTTATAAGGATACCAATCACATTGGATTGAGGGTACACCATACTCCAATGTGACGTCATCTTAACTAATTATATCTGCAATCACCCTTTTCCAAATAAGATCACATTATACAGTTCTGGGGTTTAGGACCTCAGCATATCCTTTTAGGGGACACATTCAACCCATATCAATCCCCAAATGCCTCATTCTATTAAAATGATGCTCTGTCAATGACATATGTAAACATTTTTCCACAGTGTATCTTTTATTCATGTATCAAAAATCTATACAGCTTCTTATCTTATGAAAAATATAGTTTGGTTATTTTTTAAAATTTTATTCTATTGTATGTTTTTTCTAAATTAAACAGGAAAATAGATAAATCTGTAACAAATATATAACTGACCTACAAAGCAGTAATGCAACTCCAAACAATAGCAAAGATGTTGCAGAGGAGTTCTTGAAACTTATATATAGTTGCATCCTATATTAGTATCTGGATATCCATAATAAAAGATAGGAATACTGAACACGTACTTTTTTTTTTTTTTTTGAGACAGGGTCTTGCTCTGCAGCCAGGCTAGAGTGCAGTGGTGTGATCTCGGCTCACTGCAATCTCCACCTCCCAGGTTCAAGCAATTCCCCTGCCTCAGCCTCCCAAGTAGCTAGGACTGCAGGAGCATGCCACCACCCCCAGCTAATTTTTTTGTCTTTTTTTGTATTTTTAGTAGAGATGGGGTTTCACCATCTTGACCAGGATGTTCTCCATCTCCTGACCTTGTGATCTGCCCACCTCGGCCTCCCAAAGCACTGGGATTACAGGTGTGAGCCACCATGCCCAGCCAAACATATACAAGTTTATTGCTTATTGAGAGAAAGTGAATATTGATTCAAACAGATAAATTCACACTTGGCTTTTATTTTAAACATTTAAACATATGTAAACATTTACATATGCAGGTCTGCTAAGCCAACTTTGGTTCAGCTATAATTGTGTTCTCATTCAAGTAACAAAAAAGTCCAACTTGCAGTAGCTTAAAATATATGTATTATTTTTCTCACATAACACAAAGTCTAGAAGTAAATGTAACCTGCATCAATTCAACAGATCAAAGATGCCAGCCTTTATCTCTCACAGTATTCTCTCAAAGTGTAATGACTTTATTCCCCATGCTTGTTACTTTTTGTTCACAGACAACTGCTTCTGCTCTAAAAAAATACATTTATTTGAAAGACAAGATGACAAAGAGCGCAGTGCTGTCTACTCTTGCCCCATTTATAAAATAACAACAACAACAACAACAAAAGAAAACACTTTCTACAAAACAAAACTCTCACTAAAAAAAAAATTTATGCATGTGTCAATGGCCAGACGTGAGTCACACAGCCACTGCACTTGTGAATTCTGAAGTGGCAAGTGGCCATAATCATCACAGTGGAGCTCAGTATTTAATGCAAGTTGATTTCACTACCTCTTTTTTTAAATATCGAACACAAAATTTATTTCTGTGCAAAACGCAGTGGAACATAAAACAACAAAAAGGAGCTGTAATTAAAGAAAATGACTTTTCAACTAATATCCAAATATCACTAGTGCTTAAGTGTGAATAATAGAGAGAAGTCACCATTATTTCTAGAACCAATATCTTGCATAGACAATTTCTATAAGAAATATCTGGGCTGGGTACAGTGGCTCATGCCTGTAATCCCAGCGTTTTGGGAAGCCAAGGCAGGCGGCTCATGAGATCAGAACTTTGAGACCAGCCTGGCCAATATAGTGAAACCCTGTCTCTACTAAAAAATAAAAAAAATTAGCCAGGGGGCTGAGGCAGGAGAATCACTTGAGCCCGGGAGGCAGAGGTTGCAGTGAGCCAAGATTATGCCATTACACTGCAGCCCGGGCAACAGTGTGAGACTTCTACTCAAAAAAAAAAAAAAAAAGAAAAGAAATATCTGGGCCGGGCACTGTGGCTCATGCCTGTAATCTCAGCACTTTGAGAGGCCGAGGTGGGTGGATCACCTGAGGTCAGGAGTTCGAGACCAGCCTGGCCGACATGGTGAAACCCTGTCTTTACTGAAAATACAAAAATTAGCTGGGCGTGGTGACAGGCACCTGTGATCCAAGCTATTCAGGAGGCTGAGGCAGGAGACTCACTTGATCGTGCTACTGCACTCCAGTCTGGGTGACAGAGCGAGACTCTGTCTCAAAAACAAAAACAAAAATCTGGTAATTTTATTTTAAAGAGTAGAACTTTGTGCTAGCTTTCTGGTCGAAATATTCCCAGGCCTTACACATATATCTTGCATATCAAATGTTGCAATCAGATCTGTCTCTATGTGACTCTGTTTTTGCTGAGATTATTTCTTATATTTTTGTTAGTTTATACCTGCTACTTTTGATTATTCTGTACATTTTTATGTGTCTTGATCACTTTCTCTCTAATATTTGCTTTGAGTCAGCCAATGCCACAGTACTGTACAACCATTAGAATAGCTGTCTAAATTATAATGCCTCAATGGTGATCATAGCATCTAAAAGAGATGTACTGGCAGTTTGTCAACAAAATGACAATTATTATGGTAAGTCACTCATAAACAGACATGGATTCTAGAAGATGGTTCAAATGTCTCCATTTTTCTCATTTATTTGCTTTGGGTACGTACAGAATTGATATCAGATGGTCATTTAAGTGAAAAAAAAAGTGCCTCTTTTGTTTCTTTCCATATTATTCTTCGTACCTCAATTCTCTTTCACTTTTGCTTTTCAATTCTCTCATCAGCTTGTATTCATACCAATGCCTAGTTCTAGCTTTTTGTATGTAGGGTAGTTATAGATTCTTACAGTTGCTACTCGGTAGATTAAGCATTTTTGGATTATTCAGAATAAAAAGACAACACACAGTCTGAGATAAATATTGGCAAACCATGTGTGTAACAAGGGACTTATATACAGAAAATATAAAGAACACTAAAAGCTCAACAATAGGAAATCAAATCAAATAAAAATGGGCAAAATATTTTGAGTACTTTATCAAAGAAGATTGCAAATGGTAAATAATTTAAATGAATGGAAGATGCTGAACATCATAAGACAATAAGAAAATCCAAATGAAAACCACAGGAGATACTGTTGTATTCTTATTAGAATTGGCCAGAAAATATTAATATCAATTGCTGGCAAATATGTAGAGCAACTGGTGCTCTCATACATTTCTTTTAGAAATACACACATCGAAAAGAATGAATTCTGGCCTGGTGTGGTGACTCATGCCTGTAATCCCAGCACTTTGGGAGGCTGAGGAGGGTGGATCACCTGTGGCCAGGAGTTCGAGGCCAGCCTGGACAAAATGGTGAAACCCCATCTCTACTAAAAATACAAAAAATTAGCTGGGTGTGGTGGCTATATTGATGTAGCTATTGTACTGATCAGTTGTCACATTCTCATAAAATATGACATATATACAGTTACCACACTACACAAAAATCTCACTCCTGTGTATTGATCTGAGAAAAATGAAAACCTGGGTTCACACAAAATTTGTACATGACTGTTTGCAAAGACTTTATTTCTGATTACCCAAAATTGAAAACAGGCTTGGCGCAGTGGCTCACGCCTGTAATCCCAGCACTTTGCGAGGCCGAGGCAGGTGGATCATGAGGTCAGGAGTTTGAGACGAGCCTGGCCAAGATGGTGAAACCCTGTCTCTACTAAAAATACAAAAATTAGCCAAGCGCGGTGATGGGTGCCTGTAATCCCAGCTACTCAGGAGGCTGAGGCAGGAGAATCACTTGAACCCGGGAGGCGGAGGTTGCAGTGATCGGAGATTGTGCCACTGCACTCCAGCCTGAGTGACAGTGTGAAACTAAGTCTCAATAAAAAAAAAAACCTGAAAATAGTTTCAATGTCCTTCATCTGTGGACTGTATAAACAAACTGTGGAATAACTATGCACTAGACAAGTCCTTGGCAATAAAGAACAAACTAAAGACACATACAATAATATGAATTATGGCAATGCATCACAAATGCATCATGCTAAATGAAAGCCAGACTCAAAGACTACATATCATATAATTTCATTCATATAATATTTTGGAAAAGGAAAAACAATAGAAACAAAAATTATATCAGTTGTTATCAGGGGCTGGTTGTGGGGAACAAGAAGTTTCTAAACAGGCATGAGGGAAATATATAATGGAAATATTAAATATCTTTTGTTGTTGTTGTTTTGAGATGGAGTTTTGCTCTTGTTGCCCAGGCTGGAATGCAATGGCACCATCTCAGCTCACTGCAACCTCCTTCTCCTGAGTTCAAGCGATTCCCCTGCCTCAGTCTCCCAAGTAGCTGGGATTACAGGCACCCACCAACACACCTGTCTAATTTTTGTATTTTTAGTAGAGACAAGGTTTCACCATGTTGGCCAGGCTAGTCTTGAACTCCTGACCTTAGGTGATCCACGCAACTCGGCCTCCCAAAGTGCTGGGATTATAGGAATGAGCCACCACACCCAGCCTAAATATCTTTATTTTGGTGGTGTTTACATAATGTATATGTTTGTCAAGAGTCACAGAATTCTATGTTAAAAAAAGTGAATTCTGGCTGGGTGCAGTGGCTCACGCCTGCAATCCCAGCACTTTGGGAGGCCGAGGTGGGTGGATCACCTGAGGTCAGGAGTTCGAGACCAGCCTGGCCAACATGGTGAAATCCTATCTACTAAAAATATGAAAAATTAGCTGGGCATGGCGGTGGGTGCCTGTAATCCCAGCTACTTGGGAGGCTGAGGCAGGAAAACTGCTTGAATCTAGGAGGCAGAGGTCATATTGAGCCGAGATCATGCCACTGCACTCCATCCTGGGCAAGAAGAGTAAAACTTCATCTAAACAAACAAACAAACAAAAAGCAAAGAGTGAATTCTGCTGTATGTAAATTATTATCTTAATATTCAAAAATAAAAAATGGTATAATTTCTTTGACTTCTTCCCCAATCTTTGGTATTGTAGTATTAAAAAAGCAATTGTCCTTCCTCCACATTAATTTTGCTTTTTGCCTCCATACACACAATAATTCTCATTGCCCTTTGCATTAGTCTGTTCTCGCACTGCTCTTAGTACATACCCGAGACTGGGTAATTTATAAAAGAAAGAGGTTTAATTAACTTACAGTTGCACAGGACTGGGGAGACCTCAGGAAACTTGCAATCATGGCAGAAGGGGAAGCAAACACATACTTCTTCACATGGCGGCAGGATGAAGAAGTGCAGAGCAAAGTCAGGAAAAGCCCCTTGTGAAACCATCAGATCTCATGAGAATTCATTTTCACAAGAACAGCCTGGGAGAAATGCCCCCATAATCTAATCACCTTCCAGAAGATCCCTTCCATGACATGTGGGGGTTATGGGAACTACAATTCAAGATGAGATTCAGGTGGGGGCACAGCTAAACCATATCACCCTTTAAACCTTCTATATTCATAATCAGACCACAGCATGATCCAGGGAGGGAATTACAATTTCTGAATTGGAAAGAGGAAGGTTACAAAACAAAGAGGCAAAAGTTTTTTCATTTATAGAGCAAACTATTGGAAATACATGTGAAAATAAGTTGTAAGTGTGCTGGTATAAAGAAGAGGCAATACTTTTATATCAGGATCAAATAATCAATATCAATTGCCAGAAATTCTGAATTCTCATCCAAAAGGAAAGAAGTATTTTATCTAAGAAACTGGTTGAATAAAATGTGGATATAATGGTGGTTATCTCTAAATGAACTTGAGATACTAGGCTACCTATATATAATGTAGAGAAAAAAAATTCAGAGCTTAGACATATAAAAACATTAAAATATGTTTAACACACGTGACCTATATTTGTATTTGTATTGTCAGTCATGGTTCAGAGTACACAACATTCAACAAGCCATTGGGGACTGATTGGTTGAGGTAATATCCACATTCTTGAAAGGTGAAGTAATTAGTGGCTTTTCTCTGAAGCCACGAATAAAAGCGAAGAAACAGCTATATAAATGGGTTTCCTAATATTAACAAGGATGACTGGATATTGGAGTCACAAGTGGCAGTAATTAAATGATAGATAATTGAACAGACTTGTTTAATAGTAATAGGCAGGAAGGCCAAAATTATATGGTGGTAATTTTAATATAGAGTTTCAAAGTTTGAATCTGTAGAAGCCAACATAAATTTATCCTTGCTATTAAACCACAAATTTTAAATTGTCTGATATAAAAGGATATTTGATTTAAGGAAATTTAAGATTTAAATTTAATTTTTTAAACATAATATTTAAATTTTAGACTGGAGAGTTTTAGCCTATACCCCATTCCCTTAGTGGAACTAGTTCACACCCCCACTCCTTCCTCAATAAGGGGGAAGCTGTGAATCTGTGCACTGCCACATTTATGTGCTTTATATACAGCTGCTAATCTTTCCCAAAGGGACTGAAAACAATTTAACCATGTACCCATGCACTGAGGAAAGGGAAATACCGAGACTTTGGGGGATTACTGAATACTGGCTCTAAAATAGTAATAATTACTACAGAATTAAAATGACTTTCTGGTTTACTATCATAATGGGGGACTCAGATGATAAACAGGAATTTTGACTTGAATCCATTCTCATGAGCTCAGAGTGTCCCTAAATGCATACTGTGATTATTTCTTCCATTTTGAATTAACTGTTGGCATCAACACATACAGACACAGGAAACATTCTTCTTTTAGTTATGTGACCTATGGAGTGAGAGATAATACTGTAGAAAGAGCTAAGTTAAATCCCGAGAACAGCCAATCCCCTAGAATTAGTAAACCAAAAGCAATTATCACACTGATGGAAAAATGGCAGTTTCTTCTTCAGGAGAATCTTAATGAAACAAGTAATGTGCAAATAAAGCTCTGATGTCTTTGGCAAAGGAAGAAAATTGAGAATCTACTTTTGGCATGTTATTGGTTACGGGCAGAAAGTTAACCCTGATCATGGAATACTGAGTCCCCATGAGACAGACAGCCCATCAGTATTTTAAGTTTAGAATGTAATGTGACAGAGGTAGAATAGGACAAGCAGAGTGACTGATGAGGCTTTAGTCTCGCTTTTTGGAAAAAGAGTGAGCATGTTTTCTTTTGTGTGAGCAAGATTTACATCCTATTAAGGATAATGTTGCTGTACTTGTTTTTAGATTGAGTTACAGGATGATATGGATACTGACGGCTACGATAGACATGATTATTTTGCACTCTACCTCCTTTCCAATTTGTTTCTAGTGAATAGCCCATTGGATAAAGGCTAAAAATCTAAAAATGGATGTATTCTTTGCAAATAGAGATCTTGATACAAATTGGGTTTTATCACTAACTTGACCAAACTAGAGCATGGGATGACAGAAATGCCAAATTCCTGCTGCTTTTTTTCTATATTTGCTGGCAAGTGGTTAGATTTACTATTCCATATATATATATATATATATATATATATATATATATATATATATGCAGAGACAATTGTAGTGATGCTGGAGGTGGTGGTGGTGGCAATGGTGGTGGTGGTTGTGATGGTGGCGGTGGCAGTGACAGTGGCAGTGATGGTGGAGATGGTGATGGTGGTGGTATGGTGGTTGTGGTGGTGGTGATGGTGGTGTTGGCGGTGGCGGTGGTGGTGGTGATGGTGGTGTTGGCGGTGGCGGTGGTGGTGGTGATGGTGGTGGTGGTGATGGTGGTGGTGGTGGTGATGGTGGTGATGGTGATGGTGGTGGTGGTGATGGTGGTGGTGGTGGTTGTGGTGATGGTGGTGATGGTGGTGGTGGTGGTGGTGATGATGGTGATGGTGGTGGTGGTGATGGTGGTGGTGGTGGCAGCGGCAGTGATGGTGGTGGTGGTGATGGTTGTGGCAGTGGTGATTATGGTGGTTGTGCTGGTGGTGGTGATGGTGTTGGTGGTGGGGTGGTGGTGGAGTTGGTGGCAGTGGTGGTGGAGGTGGTGGTGTTGATGGTGATGGTGGTGATGGTGGTGGTGGTGGTGGCAGTGATGGTGGTGATGGGGATGGTGGTTGTCCTGGTGGCGGTGGTCGTGGTGGCAGTTGTGGCAGTGATGGTGGTGGTGGCTCTGGCGGTGACAGTGTTCTGCAATGGCTTCCTGATACTTGGAGAGAAACCGTACAATGGCATGAACAATTTTAACAATAGTTCAAGCGGCAGACTCCAAAGAATCTTCTTCCAATGCTTTCAATAATTTTATAAGCACCAAGTTCTTCTACTAAATGTCTTCTCTCCTTAGTACACTTTGGATGGTTTCTGTTTCATGCACTGAATCCCTGACTGGAAGGATGCACAGTGACATAAAAAATGTAAGAACTATAGAATGAAAACAGAATACATAATTTTAAGGCAGTGAATATAAAAGAATAAAAAGAGAAAACCGACTCAATTTAAAAGAAAGTGTGCAAAGAGAAAAGAACTATGAGAAATACAGGACAAAAGAAAAGTAAACAATTAGAGTATGCAAAAAAGTTTAAATACAATACTACTAAAATAAAGGAATATACAGACTTCTGAATCTACTAGGTTAACACTGACAGTTTAAAGACTATCAGCTATATGCTCTTCACAGAAAAATAACTCAAAATAGATAAAAAGGGGTGAGCCTAGTGTTCCATTAATGGAACGCTAAGCATGTAGGAGTTATTTATATCCTACTGCTTAAGGTCATCGCCAAGGTCTGATTGCAAAAATTCAAAAAATTGCAACCTCGGGCATAAATAGGTTAAAGTATGAACAAAATATATCAAGCAAATGCCAATCAAATGAAAGTTTGGGTAGCTGTTCTTTTATGCACTTAATAGTATATGTTCAGCATATATAAATTGACAGAAATACGTGGAGACATTAAGAAATACATCAATATAGTGAGATATTTGAAAATGACTTTCACACATAATTAATCCATTGGTCATACATATGAGCACATACACAAAAACAGTGACAAATACCACTTAGATTCAAAGAGCATAATTGACAAGATGTGTTTAATGGAAATATTAATATAAGGATTCCTACATTCAGCAATTACAGGAAACACATTTTTAACATACATATCATACTTTTTAAAAAATATGTCAATAATAAAAGCAGTCATAACATTTTTAAAAAAGAATAAAAAAATGAAAACCGTAAGTAACAGGCAGAATGCAGTGTGGTATAGTTCGGAGTAAGGATCCAAACGCATTCTTTTGCCTGTGGATTTCTAATGGTCCCAGCACCATTTCTTGAAGAGACCATTCTTTTTTTTCCCCATGTTGAATGGTCTTGCCGCTCTTGCTAAGTATGTTGATGATAAATGTGTGGGTTTATTTCTGCACCGTCAATTCTGTTTTATTGATTTATATGTCTATCTTTTTGCCAGTACCAAAATGTCATGAGCACCACAGCATTGTAGTAAGTTGTTTTGAAATCAGGAAGAGTGAGTCTTCTATTTTGCTCTTCTTTTTAAGATAATTTTGGCTATTTTAGTTCCCTTGCAGTTGTATATAAATTTTAAAATCAGCTTGTAGTTTTCTGTACAAAAGTCATCTGGGATTTGAGGGGGATTTTGTTGAATCTATAGAACAGTTTGAGGAATATTGCCTTGTTAACAGCATTAAGTCTCTGATACATTAACATGGAAATTTTTCCTAATTACTTAGGTTTTTTTCAGCAATGTTTTGTAGTTTTCAGAGAACAAATTTTGCATTTTTAATTAAATTTATTCCTAATAATTTTGTTTTCTTTAAGACTTTTGTCAATTGAGTTGAAAATATATAGAAATACAATTGATGTTTTATATTAATTTTTTATTCTACAACTTTGCTGAACTCACATATTTGTTCTAATAGTTTTTTAGTGGAATCCTTAGGATCAAGAAGATTGTATAAACTGTGAATAGAGATAGAATTACTCCTTTCTCTCTATTATAGGTGACTTTTATTATTCTTTCTCTTGTCTAATTCCTCTGGATAGACCCTCTAGCGTAATGTTAAATGGGATCAGTGTTAGTGACATCCTTTCTGTGTTCCCAGTCTTAGTGAGTAAGCATCCAGGTGTTCATCATTAAGTATAATGTTAGCCATAGGTTTTTCATAAATGATCTTTGTTAGGTTGAAAATGTTCTCCTCTATTCATAGGTTGCTGTGTGCTTTTTATAATAAAAATGCATTGTTTTGCCAAATTCTTTTTCTGAAACTGTTGAGATTGTTATGAAATTTTTGTTTTTTATTCTGTTGATATGATGTACATTGATTGATGTTTGAGTAATCCAGCCTAGAATTCTTTTCATATCTCATTGACCATGGCATATGAATCTCTCTATAGGTTGCTGAGTTTGATTTGTTAGTATTTTGTTGAAGAGTTTTGCATCCACACTCATAACAGATACTGTTCTGAGGTTTTACTTCTTTATGATGTCTTTGTCTAGTTTTCATAGCAGGGTAATACTGGCCTCATAAGTTTGGGTATCACAGTAATGCTGGCCTCATAAGTTTGGGTATCACGGTAATACTGGCCTTATAAGTTTGAGTATCAGAGTAATACTGGCCTCTTAAGTTGGAAACTGTCTCTTCCTTTTCTAGTTTTTGGAATAGTTTGTGAATAAAGGTATTAATTCTTTAAATATTTGATAGAATTAAACAGTAAAGCCATTTGTACCCAGGCTTATTTTATGGGTAGGTTTTTTGTTACCTCGTTAATCTTTTCACTTATAGATTTACTCAGATTTTCTAGTTCTTCTTAGTTGGTTTCGCTAGTTTGTATCTTTCTAAGAGTTTGCCAATTTCATCTAAGTTATCTAAGTTGTCTGTGTGCA
The DNA here is from genome assembly GCF_028885625.2 of Pongo pygmaeus. Lineage (NCBI taxonomy): Eukaryota > Metazoa > Chordata > Mammalia > Primates > Hominidae > Pongo > Pongo pygmaeus. The sequence continues at coordinate 205,177,816 of NC_085930.1, forward strand.
GTGGTTTATAACATTCCTTTATCTTATTTCAATAAGATCAGTAGTAAATGTCCTCTCTTTCATTTAAGTTTCCAAAAATTGAGTGTTCATTTATTTTTCTGCTTTGATCAGACTATCTAAAGGTTTTTCAATTTTGTTAGCCTCTCCAATGAATCAGCTTTCAGTTTCATTAATTTTCTTTATTGTTTTTCTATTTTTTTCATTAGTTTCTGTTCTAATATTTATTATTTTTTCAGCTCACTTTAAGTTTGCTCTTCTTTTTCCAGAATTGTAAGGTGGAAGTTTAAGTTATTCATTTGAGATATTTCTTTTTCTTAATATAGACATTTTGGAGCTATAAATTTTTCTCTAACTACTGTTGTAGCTTCATTCAAAAATTTTAATATGTTATATCTACATTTTCATTCATCTCAAAGTATTTTCTAGTTTCCCTTTGATTTTTTTATTTGACCAGTTGGTTATTAAGTAGTATGTTATTTAATTTTAAATAGTTGTGAGTTCCCTAAATTTTTCCTGCTACTGATTCTAATTTCACTCAGAAAGTATACATTGTGTTATCTCTGTCCTTCTAAATGTGTTGAAGTTTGTCTTATGGCCTAGAAGATATCCTAGAGAATGTTCCATGTGCACCTGAAATGAATGTATATTCTATTGTTGTTGGATTGAGAGTACTTTAGATATTTGTTAGTACTATGTAATTTTTGAAGTCTTCTATTTTTTAATCTTCTGTCTAGTGGTTGTATCCATTATTAAATATTTAGTATTGTAGGTTACTAGTATTATTATTGAATTTTTCTATTTCTCCTTTATTTTCTGTAAGTTTTGTGTAATGTATTTTAGTGCTAGGTTATTAGATGTATAGATGATTATAAGTATACATTCTTGATGAATTGACCTTTTCATTATTATAAAATATCTATCATCTATCATTGTCTCTGGTAACATTTTTTAAGGTGTATTTTGTCTAATATTACTATAGTCACTCTAGATTTCTTGTGTTTACTATTTGTATGATATATATGTTTCCATCCTTTGATTTTCAATCTATTTGTATTTTTGAATCCAAATTGTATTCCATCTAGAGAATATATAATTATATCATATTTTTAAATCTAGCCTGACAATCTCTGCCTCATGATAAGATTGCTTAACCCATTCACATTTTATGTTACTATTGACATAGTTGACAACATTTTCAACTATATCAACTAAAAAAAATTAATTTTGTTTCTATATGTCTCAGGTATTTTTTTTCTATATTCCTCTTCTGCTTTTTTTGCAGTGAATAATTTTTCATATGGCATTTTAATTTCTTCAGTGATTTTGTCATTATACATTTTTGTGTTAATTTTTTTGTTTTGTTTTGGTGGTTCCTGTAGAATTTACAACATACATTGTAACTGACCAGAATCAACTTCAGATGTATACTAACCTAGCTCCAGTGATATATAGAGATGTTACTCCTATAGAGCTTTATTCATTTCCCCCATTGTGTTGCATCATTTTATATATATTACATCTATTAATGTTACAATTCCAGTAAAAGTTGTTATATTATTTTACCATATGTAGCCATTTCCTTTGCCTAATATAGCATTTCCTCATCTATCTTCTCTGTGTTATTATTGCTAAATATATTACACATGAAAATTTTCTATATGTTATAGTATCAACAATACATTATATACATATTATTTAATACAATTTCTTTTTATAAATCTGTAAAGAGAGGAAAAGAGGAAAAAGTATGCCTGTAAACTCTCTTGTATAATAACATAGCTAGATGAATTGTTGCACTTTGTTTTTTTCCTGTGAATTTTTATTACCAGTGGAATCACTTGCTTTCAGCCGGAAAAACTTTTAGTATTCTTTGGCAAATATACAGAAAATTATCTCCATTTACGTTTATGTAGGAAAGTCTTTTTTACCTCCACTTTTTTAAAGATTCGCTGGACTTAGAATTGTTGGCTGTTTTTTCCTTAGAGCACTTAGAATATATTACCCCTCTGCCTTCTGTCCTTCAATGTTCACACTCAGGATACAACTGTTAGCCTTAGTGAGCTTCTTCTCTAAGCAATGCATCATTTTTGTCTTGCTCCTTTCATAATTGTCCATGTCTTTGATATTCAGCACTATTACTATGATGTGTTTATTTGTAAATCTCTTTGTGTTTCTCCTGCCTGGGGTTTGTTCAGCTTCCTGGCGAAGGAAATCAAAACATTACACCCCAAAATATGGCTTGTTTATATAGTAAATATTTTGAATTAAAAATCCTTGGACAACAACAAGCACCGGCAGAAAATTTTCCTTTGTGTATATAAAAATAGTACTAACCCACCAAAGAGAACAATTATCCTTCTTCCATTCCCTGTAATCTTATTATCTGTTATAGGAAAGAAGACCAAGAATGTAACCACAACTGTTCAAGTCCTTCTTCAAGATATTGATGGTTTCCAAGGTTCATTTAAATTCCAGAGAGCAATTTACAACTTCTGTTTCCCAGTCTAATCATTGTTCCTAGTGATCATTTATTGTTCTGCAGTAGAATTCCTTTTCTCCAGCTTCCATGACTTGTCTTACCAGGATCCAAGCCTTCAATCTTTCTATAACCTCAAGATTGTATGTTAAGTTTATATAATTCATTGAGAAGTTGCTTCTTCATTCGTAAGGCTCCTGTGTAAACACGTTAAACAGATCGATGTGCTTTTTCTCCTGCTAGCTACTCTGCCTCGTGTCAGTGATTTCTCAGTGAAGCTTTACAGGGACAAAGGCCTTGGTGCCCACACTGGATATGCAATTTGTTTGTCGATAAATGAGGGAAGTTTTCACACATTATTTATTTGAATATCTTTTCCACTCCTTTGACTTTCTTCTCTCATTTTGTTGTTTTCATTATGCATGTATGCATTAGTGTGCTTAATAGTGACCCTCATTTCTCCAAGGCTCACATTATTTTTCTTTATTCCTTTTTCTTTCTGCTTTTTGGCTTACAAAATCTCTGTTGGTCAGTCTTCAAGTCTGCATAGACTTTCTCCTGCCATCTTGAGGCCATCTAATGAAGTTCAAACATTTTAGTTATTAAACTTTTTTTTCTGAGTCAGAGTCTTGCTCTGTCACACAAGCTAGAGTACAGTGATACAATCACAGCTCACTGCAGCCTTGACCTCTTGGGCTCAAGAGATCTTTCTACCTCAGTCTCCAAAGTATCTGGGACTACAGGCATGTGCCTCCTCACCTGGTAGTTTTGTCAGTTTTTGTAGAAATAGGGTCTTGCTATGTTGCTGAGGCTGGTCTTGAACTCCTGGGCTCAAGCAATACACATGTCTCAGCCTCTCAAAGTGCTGGAATTATAGGCCTGAGCACCTGGTCTACTACATTTTTTAAGTCCAGGATTTTCTTCAGGTTCTTCTTTTGTAATTTGTCTACTTACTAACAATCTGTATTTGATACAAGAGTGTCATTATACCTTGCCTTACTTCCTTAATAATGGTTTCCTTTAGTTCTGTGAACATGTTTGTAATGATTCTCTTGAATTTTTCTGGTAAATCTGATATGTGGTCATCCTCAGACAATTTCTGTTGCCTTTTTTCTTAGTTTTGGGGTTATGCTTTCTTTTTTTATCAGAATTTTTTGTTGAAAACTGGACATTTTAAACAGTATATTGTAGAATGTCTGGGTATTATTTATTTTCCCCCCACCTCCCAGGATCTTCGAATGTTTTTACTTATTTATTTGTTCTGTGATGGGCTAGATTATTTGCATAAACTGGACCTTTTCTTCCACAGGTTAAAACTGGTGATATTAAATCTAAGGGAGGTGCAGCTTTGCATCTGCCTACAATCACCCTGGGATGGCAACTGTTTGGGTTAATTCTCTTCATCTCTTTCCTTGACTATACAAAGCTGTCACACTCTACTAATTGCCCATTAATTGAATAAGCGTTTTCAACAACACCTCAGAGCATAAATTCTTCTATAAACCAATCCAGTCAAATTATAATTCTTTTGAAAATGGTTTCCAAGGTCAGTGTTAGATACTTGTTTTGACCGCACTAGTGGTTATCCGAGCAGCCTTATTCCCCAGTTCTGTCCTGCAGCGTATATTGCCTACAGATTAGCTTGTATCTTGAATCTTCTCTCAACTCTCCCTCACTACAACTTCCACTGTTCTTCAGAACACCCTTAGGCTTGAGTTTCTATACCCTCTGCTTCAAATGAATTCAGACTTTTGGAAAGAGATTAGGAGGTATGTGCTTTATGATCTGCTTCTCTCCCCAGACAAAAATCTCTGAACAAGCACTCTGGACATGTGGCTGTGCACATCAGGTTTTCTTTGAGTGACAGAGAGAAACTCCTGCTCTAGAAGCTAAGCACTCGGTGGAGAGTGAGGCAGCATCCTTAGGACCTCTCAGTTTGCCTCTCTTGATGTGGAATCACTGCCTTTGAGCCAGGGAAAGGGTGATGAGGGCCCAGTTTTCTTAGCTGACTGTACTCAAGGTAAAACCTCTGATCCACTAGTAGAACGAGGTGGCATAAGAGACCTCCCCTACCTGTCAACTACACTTGCCCAGAACTTAGCCCCAGCAAAAAGTAGGTGTGGCAGGATGAGAAATTCTGATGTTTTGGTCTTCAGAGAAGAAATCCCTCTAACTGATTTCTGGTGGGAAAGGAAGCCCTGTATTCCTGACTGCAGCTCTATTAAGTAGAGTATGCAAATCAGGGAGCTAGGAGACAGGAGACAGGGAGAAGACTTGGGTCAAATACCACAGACTCTACTTTTTACTGAATCTTTATAGATTTCCTTGATTAGATGTGTAAAAGGAATATAAAAAATCTCAGGACCCCAAACTCACTAGGCCAATGGGAAAAGTTAAGCTTGGGAACCGAAATATTAAAAAACTGGTTTCTATTTTGTTCCTAAATAGATAGCTACAAAAATAAGAAGGCCACGTATCTCCCCAGATAGCCTCCCTCACAAATTGCTAAAAAGGAAATTCCTTGCAGGACCTAAGATTTTTACCCCAAAACAGAGTTCTGTTGACTTTCACCCTGACTGTAAATTAACAGCTTATTTTTCCAGGTACGGGACAAAGACAGGACTAGATGTCAATCCTCCACTCACCTAAGACAGATGCCTATTTGACTGCTTCCTCTACTCTGTATACTTCATCTTATATAAAAATTTAGATTCACTGAGGGTGAGACAAACGCATAATTGACTGTTGTACTGCCCTCCTTTCACATGGAAGCTGTGGATTCACTAAGCACTCATCAAAGTCCTGAACAAATGGAACCCTTTGCCTTTTTTGTCCTTTCTTTTTTGTTTGTTTTTTGTTTTTTGTTTTTTTTTTTACTTTCCTCTTTCCCTATTGCCCACTCTTTTCCCTTTCAGTGTTGAAGTCCTAAAATCCTCTTTGGAGAAAGGATTAATCACAAATGTTCCGGTGATTTGTTGTTCCTTTTGCCTGGGCGTGTCCTCAACTTTGGCAGAATAAACCTCTAAATTGATTGAGACTTGCCTCAGTCATTTTCTTTGTCTTACGTATGTTTCCTCATTTGCTGTTTTCTCTTAGCATGATTTCCAGAGACTTTAAATGGCTGTTTATATTTATTTATTTATAATTTTTGCCAGTTTCATTAGGGAGCAGTCAACAGAGCTCCTAACACCATTGTACCTGCACTTAATCTCCTTTTCCAGTGTTCCTTGACATACATCAGCAACAGACATAAAATAACATTTAAAATATAAAGTGCTTGTAATTTCTATAAAAATATTATCCACCTAGGAATGCAACTAGCAAAAAAATGAATGTGCCATTTGTGAAGATATAAAATTTTATTGTAAGACAACACAAAGTCCTAAATAAACACATATATTTATAGATAATTGGTACATTATAATATACATGTCAAATCTCCCCAAATTGATCTTCAGATTTCAATGCAATTCCAATCTCAATATTTGCAGCACGTGAAAAGACAATCTTTGAAATTACAATGTAATTTTTCATTTTTTTTTTAGAAAGTTTAAGTGGAAAAGCTGAAGAAGGTGTTTTGAATAAGATATTTTATATGATAAGTAACACATTAAGAAACACACACCATGTACAATAAAGAGGTATGTCAAAAGCACACAGGAATCAATCAAAGGCCTCCCAGTGACCTGAGCTGGAACAGATTAAGCAAGCAAAGAAATAAAGTAGTAGTGGATAATATTCTAATAATAAGGAAATATTTATGAGTCTGTACTGATTCAAAAGGATGAAAAATAATTAACTATGGATGGGTAACTAATGTCCCATGCAGAAAAACTGCAAATAATGGATGTAAATACATCCATTATTGTGTGTGTGTATGTATATATAAAATATATATATGTATATATGTATATCCTTCATCCTCAAGGAGATTAGACAATAACTTCCCCTTTCTTATGCATGGGCTGCATACCGTGCTCTCTTTCCAAAGAGTCCAGTATGGAAAGGAGGGAAAAGATTAAATTTATTGTGGAGAAACTTTATAAGTACTGCCTCAGCAAGATTATCAAGGTTAACATAGTATATTATCATGTGTATATATTTATACACATAATTGACGTAATATATACTATGTAATATAAAATAACTACAATAGGTAATATATCTCATTGTATATAATATATAAATACAAAATTGATGGGAAATCCAAATGGCAAGAAACATATAACACGTGCTCAATACAGTTAATAATTAGGCAAATATAAAACTAACACTGAATTACTCCTTTTACTGTATACCAGACTAGCAGAAATTAATAATCTGGAAAAAACAAGTTCTATCGATGATGAGAAGCCATTATAACTCTTAGTTAATGCTGAAGGAAATGGGGATTTGGTATAACCACTTTGGAAAACAATTTGCATTATTTCATAAAGGTCCTATATTTGTAAAATACTACATGAAACATACAATAATTACTGTAAATATCCTGGTGAAACTCTGTCATATTATCTCCAGGGAACATTTATTTTAAAAAAAAGTGTTTTTTTTGCAGTATTATTCTGTAAAATATCTTTCTGAAACAATTTAGATGACCAGAATAGATTTCAAAACTCATAGTCTCAATAAAATAAAATATGACAACAAAAAGTAATGTCAATTTTAACAAAAGAAAGTCAAAGAAAAATGCATTGAACATGCAACCACATTTGTAATGGTCCCAAACAAATAAATTAAGTAATACATATAGGGGTAAGAACTTTGTTAATAATGTAAAATAAAACAAATATATGTCAACAAATCCAACAGTGTGTGTACTTTAGGTGAAGGAAAATGAGGATAAAAATCAGGGAATAACACAAAAATATGTCTTGTATATTTTTCTTAAACTCATTTTTTGAAAATAAATGGTTTTTGCATAATTCTAAATTGGACAGTTGGATTAGGGGTACTTGTTGCATTGTGTTGCTTTCCTATCCATCCTTTCTCACATATATGTTTCTATTTTTAAAATATTATACAATGAAATTTCAAATTGAATTTGATGCATGCTGAATTTAGAAGTACTGCCATTCAAAGACATTTTTGTTATAAACAGTAAGCAAATTTATTTTAAAAAAATTAATAGCATTTTAATTATATTACTTTCAATTATATGAAAACAACTAGAGGTCCTTCACAGCAGCAGTCCGCAACCTTTTTGGCACCAGGGACCGGTTTTGTGGAAGACAATTTTTCTATAGATGGAGGAAGGGTTGATCATTTTGGGATGAAACTGTTTCACCTCAGATTATCAGGCATTCGATTCTTATAAGGAATGTGCAACCTAGGACCCTGGCACATGCAGTTCACAGTAGGGTTTGCACTCCTGGGAGAATCTAATGCCCAGGCTGATCTGACAGGAGACAGAGCCCAGGAAGTAATGCTAGCTTGCCTGAAGCTCACCTCCTGCTGTGTGGCCAGGTTCCTCACAGGCCACCAACTGGTACCAGTCCGTGGCCAGGGGGTTGGGTACCCCTGCTTACAGTTTCCTTCATCTGATAACCATGCCCTTGAAAAAAAATGTGTTTATATATTCAAACATTTTGGTAAAAATAACTTCTGGTGCAATTCAAATTTTAAAATGCTTACTTAATGAGGTTATTTTGTGAGAACAACTTTTAAACCACTGTAAAGGAAGAATTTTCATTTTAAAAAATTATATATTTCCTACTTTAAAAAAGACTTTAAGACTCTTTAATAAGTCATTCTTTAATTATAATTAAAGTAGCAAAGCAATAGTTTTAGACAAGGTAATGTCTTTTTAAAAATGCTATCACTTTTCCTTCTTTTCCTGCAATCAATTAAATAGAAGTATTATCTTTTGTAGAGATAAGATCACTTCATAGTAGATAAATGCAAGAATACAATTTAGATTTAGTTAATGAGGCATGACTGCTCAACTAGCAAATGGATTCTATTTTCACTTAAATTATTTTTAGTTTTCAAATCTACAGTTTGTAATTTGTTTTACAACTTACTTTTCGAAGTAACGTATCTATTAAACTTACAAAAGAAGAGAAAAAAACAAGAATCGGATCTTCCGATTTAACTCTTGATAAAATTAAATTTAGAAACAGCTTGAGTAGAAATATTTTAAATCAGCTAAGCTAAGATATATTTAACCAGGAATATTTGTTGTTTTTGTTCACAATTAAAATAAAATAAATTATTTTTCACCACCTTCATTTCCATCTGACTTATTGTTTCTTTCAGACCTGTGGCCAAACAAGGTACTATCACATCGCACAGAACTACTACATAAGAAATATTTTCAATTCTAATATTTTTACACTCTGAATAAAACCTTCTGTTTTCACACCTCCAATTCTATTTCTTAATTTCAACCTAAGCACTAGTCACCAAAACATCCAAACCAGTATAGTAAACCCATTCCTGCTGGTTCAATTTCCTTTCTCTTCTCATCCTGGTTCACTATCTTATGCAACGTAAATTTCAAGATTTGCCATTTCTATGATTCTTTAGTTATTCCACATAATATCTTTAGAAAAATATCACAGTGTTGGTAGAAAATATCTTCTAGCATGAACAAACATTGAGTCTAAGTATAATGATATCACAGTGGGGCTAAGTATAATTGTATCAATATATAGATCTGTGCTATAATTTCTTTATGTTTATTTACTTTTTTGTTGGTTTCCCAATAGATTGGAATAATGTCTAAACAGAGAATGTTGATCTTGTTTGTTATCGACATTTGAATATTTACCCAAATAAGTAAAATGTAGCAGACTCTTTATAAGTTTCTTCATAAATGTATTTTTATTCTAATAAATGTTAGCGAGGCTGAATATTTTGTATGCCTATGATTCATCTGTTATTTATTAATTTTTAGATTGTCTTTTCTTGGAGCACACATGTAAAATATGATAGGACACTTGATATTTTGTCATGAGTATTTTCACATTATAAAGCTTAAAATATAGACTATAATATTATTACCTTTATTTACTTATTATTTTATGTGCAGAAGTTTCTTTTTATTTTTTAAATAGTCAAATATGTTCATTGTCCTTTTTCTGTGGTTTGGTGAATTAGTTATATAATGAAAAAATCTATTCTTATCTAGATACAATATGAATGCTCCATATTATTTCTTGAATTATTTATAGTTCAAATAATTAGATGTAATAATTCAGTGAATTCAAAAAGTATTTTATGTAAACTCTGTATTAAAAATATTATTTTTACCTCAAAAGTTATATTTTCAAATAATAAATATATATATATATATTTTTCTCTATCTTGGAAATGCCTAATCTTAGAAATGATCAAATAATATTTATTGAGAAATAATTTCTTTAACATCGATTCAAGTTGCTTTAGACATTATTATTTTGCCTATCATTCATCCCTCAAGTTTCTGTTTGGATGCTAATTCCTCTTTACCATCTACCTGGACTTTTACTTTCTTCTTCCCCATGTGCAGGCCGACTTGGCACAGAGACCTTTTATTGTAAAATATACCTCTAACAGTTCATTTAACCCAATATGTAACGCTAGTGTTTTTATGTTTCTGTCTCCACTGAATATATTTTGAAAGCAGGAAGTGTGCAGATTTATCGCTTTTTCCCATTTTCTAGAATAGTGACTACCATACAACAGATCAATAAGTGCTTCATGAATGGAGGGCAATATGAAATCTAGCTATAATTTATCATCAATTGAATAACATGTAGGCACCTCAAAATTAACTTAAAACGGAATTCATACTTCACTCAAAGACTTATTTCTTCTAAAAAATCTTTCTTGTGGGAAGTAATAGCACAAATTACAGTTACTTTTCTAAAGCTGAGGACTGTAACTCAACTTTGCTCCCCATCTTTCTTTACAACATATGCCCATTCACTCTCCAAGTATTACCTCTCTGATCTATGTGGATTTTTTTTTTCTGTCTTATCCACCCAATTCTCTTCATCTCCATCATTATTGCTTTATTGCAACTATTGTCTTTTCTGGTTTGGATTACAGCAATGAACCTTTAAACTAGGCTTTTTTCCTTCCTAGTACTATAATGTCCATGCTGACATAGAATCACTCTTCTAAGTAATTTTCATGCCACTTGTCTCTCAATTACTACTATTTACCATGTGCATGCCTGCATCTTTTTATTACTTAACGCATTGAACATAATCCAAAGCGTTAATACACTATTACACCTTAAATTAAAACCTACTTGAGGCACAAAAAAAAATTTATTTAACTTTGTAATCCCAAGTCTTAGCACAATGACAAGACATGATACCTGCTTTGTATGTGCTTCTGACATAAATTAACACAGAAGAAAATCTACCAATTATAAATATACATATGCATACCTTAATTATTTATCCCTATAAAATTCATTCAATTAATATTTGTTGATCTTCTTTGATATTTAAAGCAGTGTGCTAATAACATAGTATTGACAACAGTGAATGACATTTGATGCACACCATGCACCCAGTGAGAGAGATTAAACAAAAATTCATAACTTGAATAGAGTGTGAGGAGGTCTATGATATGAACTACAGAGAGTGCTAAGGGAGAGTATCAGAAGAGTAACTAATCAGGTCTTTTTTGGGTTTCTTTGAGACAGAGTCTCACTCTGTCACCAGGTTGGAGTGCAGTGGTGCGATCTCAGCTCACTGCAACCACCTCCTTCCAGGTTCAAGCGATTTTCCAGCCTTAGCCTCCCGAGTAGCTGGGACTACAGGCATGCGCCACCATGCCCAGCTAATTTTTGTATTTTAGTAGAGACGAGGTTTCTCCATGTTGGTCTTGATCTTGGTGGTCTTGATCCTGGTGATCATCCTTGATCATCCTTGATCACCAGCATGGTCTTGATCTCTTGGCCTCATGATCCCCTCAACTCGGCCTTCCAAAGTGCTGGGATTACAGGCAAGAGCCACCACTCCCAGCAGATCAGGTCTTTTAGTGTTATTCTCAAAGAAATGTAGGCATTTTAGTATGGCTAGAGAATGGAGCGCAATATGGGCACTATGGAGATTTACTTGGAGTTCATATAGTTTACAGCCTTGTAAGCCGTGTTAAAGAGTGTGATTGTCAACTACAGTATCAATGCAGAGCCACTGAGCAAGAAAGACTTTAGCAGGTGAGTAGCGGCTGACTGAATATGGGTTTTTATTAGCTGGTTTTTCCAAAAAATAGGCTCTGAGATGGAGAGATGTCTTAGAAAGTTGTGGATTATGTGAAGTCGTGAGGGAAGCAAATCAAGGAGAATAAAATTTTAGAGCCTATTAAAGCTTAGAGATAAGATGACCTTTCAGCATTTTCTGAATGGGAGGATTTGGCCTTTGTACCTATCCAGTTGGAGGTGGACTGATGATGCCAGAGAGAAGGCATAATGTTCAGCTGGAGGCCATTCCTGGAGAGGGACTCAGTTTCCTGCCATCAGCAAGCAACACTTCTAGAAGCTGGGAAATGATCACCTCTTTCATTGTCAGTGGAGTGTGGAGAGAGGAGATCTGGGTGGCAATTTGTGAAATAGTTTACACAACAACCTCATATTCACTCCCAGTACATGCTCAGAGTCACTTAACGTAAAAACAAAGGTCTCGGTTAAAACCATCAGGAGTGCTAGAGCTGGCATGGATCTTCACTCTTGTCTCAAAATGAGGCGAGGAGGTCAGAAGGACAAAGAGATGCATCAACTAGTCAAGTAGACATAGGCTGCTTCCAGCAAAGGGGCTTAATATTGGGAGAGGCAGTTCCTTTGAATAGTCAGAAAGCTATTTCCCAAAAAGGTGGTTAGCTGCGAGGAGGCAGCAGGCAATAATCCTGGAAGCAGGAATAATGGGCTCTTTGGTTCAGAAGGGAAATGGGGGCAGCACACTACAGCACCCACTGCGGATTGAATGGGTCATCTACGGGGCAGGTCCATTCCAAAATGAGAAAACAAAAACTGTAGAATGGATAGATCAAATATAGACACTTCTTTAATGAATTGTTAATATAAAATAGGATAAATACATATTTTTCAAAAATAGTAAAAGAAAACGTGGATAGAATTAATGAATTTCTAAATCTATTTTTAATTGTAAGAATGGAGGAGATAAGATGTGGAGGGACTGGCTGTGAATAGCTCAGAAAAGCTGAAACTATCAATATCTTTTGAGAGGGGCGTGGTAGTGACGATGAGTGGAACCCTATAAGTCACTCTTGGAAAAAGGAGGTGATGCAAAGAATTGGTTTGCAATTTGCTTTTAGAGTACAGTTGATTTTGAAGAACAGTGTGTGCCATGGCATAAAACGTGTGCTGCTGCTGTGATTTTTTTTTTTTTTTTTTGAAATGGAGTCTCACTTTGTCGCCCAGGCTAGAGTGCAATGGCACAATCTTGGCTCACCGCGACCTCCGCCTCCTGGGTTCAAGCGATTCTCCTGTCTCAGACTCCTGAGTAGCTGGAATTATAGGCATCCGCCACCACGCCTGGCTAATTTTGTATTTTTAGTAGAGTCAGGGTTTCTCCACGTTGGTCAGGCTGGTCTCGAACTCCCGACCTCAGGTGATGTGCCCTCCTTGGCCTCCCAAAGTGCTGGGATTACAGGCATAAGCCACCACACTAGGCCCTGTGATTTTTTTTGTATCGTAAATAACTTTGGTTAATGTTGTTAAACAAGCATAGAATCAAATGATTGGATTGATTCAGGATGAGATTTGACAAAACACACGAGAAGGTCCAATAATGAGCTACAGTAGTTGACTTACTGACAAAAATAGAGCTGGATGAAGCTTGAGTAGGGAAGGAAAGAAAAGCCAGAAGAACACTGAGAAATTCTGAGGATATATACAGGTTAAGAGACTGAGAATTCAATGACATTTTTAAAATGTAGTAGGAGCAATAGTTCATAAAATCACAGATTGAACACCTTTGTTTTCTTCTTTTTGATGGTGATAATGATAACAGGATGACCTATGTAAAAACGCTTAACCAGGCCGGGTGCAGTGGCTGACGCCTGTAATCCCAGCACTTTGGGAGGCCAAGGTGGGCAGATCATGAGGTCAGGAGTTCGAGACCAGCCTGACCAACATGGTGAAACCTCATCTCTACTAAAAATACAAAAATTAGCCAGGCGTGGTGGCAGATGCCTGTAATCTCAGCTACTCGGGAGGCTGAGTCAGGAGAATCACTTGAACCCAGGAGGCAGAGGTTGCAGTGAGCTGAGATCATGCCATTGCACTCCAGCCTGGGCAACAGAGCAAGACTGTCTCAAAAAAATAAATAAATAAAAAAGAATACTTAACCAAAACTATATGTAAATAAAATCTCCTCTTTACATATATGGGAGAAATTAGTCAGTTATACAAAATGTTGACTGAAAGAGAGACAAAAGTAGAACAAGAATTTTGTATGGACATTTATTGGAAATATGCTAGAATATGCTCAAGTGAGCTGAAAGATAAACAGGACTTGGATATTATAAAGTGTTCAACACGGATTATCACTTTTATCACTACATATTCTTCATTTTTATAGTTCAAGGTACAATTACTTGTCTCATAAAAGAGTATAATTTAGGATAATATTAACCTGAATTACATAAGAAACTGCAAATATAATTGCATTTTATTCTTCAACATCTACTTGATTTCTGCTCTGAAAAGATGTTAAGGATAGAAATTTTAGGTTTATAAACTCTGAAGAAGTTATTATGAATATGAATAAGTTATTACTAGCTAAATTTAAAGAAAAAATAAATTGAATTAATTTTGTTATCAGTTCCTTTATGGTAAAAATATTGGTTAATGTATTGGATACTAGTGTTGACTATGTCAAAATCCTGTTGTATAAATGAGTTTCTATGACATTAATGGGATATAATAGAATTTGATAAATGATAAATAATAAAAATGAACAAAAATGGGGAATTTATGGTCATGTAGATCTCTAGCCAATGAGTTATAGCCATTACATATATATGGTTTGCGCCACAGTCAATCAGTTCTGTGTTGTATGGTGATAGGAAATAATGGCTGCTTTTGGAAAGGTAACACATACATGGCGTATATGTATATCGTATTTGTAACATCGCTTTGAATCTATTTACAGCTTTTCCAGAGTTTCATTAAGCATCTCTTCACAAAATAAAATAAATAATAACTGTCGTTTCTTACAAATGCCTTTTGGTAATTGCTTCTCTCTAGGAACCTAACAGGATCTTCTCATAGGTTTTATGAACAATGCCTTCCTTCTTTCACTGGGCTAGTTCTGTGTCATCTTTGCTCCAGCATAGGAAGCTCATATTTTTTACAAATTGCCTAGACTCTGTTAAGGTCTACAGATGTATGACATGTGTAACAAGCCCACGTATGCTCTTTGTGGTTGTGCTGGGTGGGTTTGCAGAATTTCCTGGACTGATGTAAATAAATTGTAAAGTAGAATTCTACTGTTGGTTATACACCATTATTCTATATCAAATTTCCCATCATAGCATCCAGGATTTTGCACCTTCTTTCATGTCATAATATTTCATTGATTAATTTATTCACTTATTTGTTACAAATTAATTGAATATCTAAATGTCTCAGGCATGTTCTTAGGCACTTTTAAAAAACTGACAAGTGAAGACAGATATACCAGCCTTTGGGAAACTTACAAAATAATAAATATTCTAGATAAATTCTAGATATAAGTAAATAAAAGTGGAAATTTCAACTGCAATAAATTCCACAAAAGATAAGTATATGGTGCTATCAGATAATGCAATTAGCAAATTTTGCCAAATCATGGAGATTCAGGGAAGGATAGAAGGAGAAGAAGGACAAGGGAAATGAGAAGGAGAAAGGATTAACCTCTAGTAGAACTCTATAATGGTAGAAACATAACTTGTACAGAAGTGAGACGGTGAGTGTAAAATGAACTTACAAAGTGCAGGTAGCATAATGTGATATAAGAACAAAACCCAAAATAGTGGAGTGAAGGGTGCATATTGCCTTATAGGCCTTGATAAAAAATTGTATGACTATGTTAAGAAAAATAGGAAGCTATTAAGTGTTTTTCAAAAGAGGCAGGAAGAATCTTTATGATTTTTAATGAATCGATTATTCTGGCTGTGTGTGAAGGGTAGAAGAAAATCAGAGAGAATGGAGGCAATTCAGCTAAAGTATTACTGCACCAGTTAACAACAGAAAAAAAAGAACTTGGACTAAGTGGAAGTGATAGAAATGAAGTGGAAGATTTTAATAAATATTCAGGAGATACGAAAGACAAAATTGGTGATTGAGTAGAAAAATAGAGTGACGAGAATGGAGGATTTAAGAATCAGGCCTAGGGATAGTTGTGAATTCACAAAAAGTAGAGTAATCTGCAAGAGAATCACATTTGATTAAAAAGCTAATGAGTTTGATTTTTTATTTACTCTAAGGCATCTATGGGATATTTAAGAGTGGGTATAAAATGATATAAAAAGAATTTGTAAACAACATAGAAAGTAAAGATATTGTACCATGAAAACCATAGAAACACAGAAATAATATTTTGAAAGAGGCAGGCTGGGCACGGTGGCTCTTGCCTGTAATCCCCGCACTTTGGGAGGCCGAGGCAGATGGATCACTGGAGGTCAGGAGTTTGAGACCAGCCTGACCAACATGGTGAAACCCTGTCTCTACAAAAAATATAAAATTAGCCAAGTGTGGTGTAGTGTGCCTATAGTCCTAGCTACTCGGGAGGCTGAGGCACGAGAATCGTTTGAACCCAGGAGGGTTGCAGTGAGCTGAGATCATACCACTGGATTCCAGCTTGGGCGACAAGAGCAAAACTCCATCTCAAAAAAAAAAAAAAAAAGATTTTGAAAGAGGCCACAATATTGGATGCTATGGTAGATCCAACAGCGTGATGACTCATTGCATTAAATGACATGGAGGTCATGGTTCACCTTAGCAGGATTGCATATTGAAATGAAAGCAGTGAAACTCAGACAAAATAGGTCAAAAGTAAATGTTTGAGGATTTCATTCCCATTAACACCAATGTTTTATTTCTAATGTGTCTAATGGAATGGAAGAACAAGTAGACATATTGTCACTAATATTATCAGCTTGTGTCATATATCACATTCCAAAATCATAGATATCTGGTAGGAAAGTATACATATTTTGATACTACAGATGAGAAATCTGAAGTTGAGATAAATTAATTAAATTTCCTGAATTTCTTTTTGGTTTTAGCTACTTACAAAGCTAGAGTTTAAATACAGATCTATCTGGTTTTAAATAGTCTGCCTTCAATATGCCTTTTGACCTCTCTGTTAATTAAATGAAATTCTGCAACATTGCTGTAGTAGCAGAAGTTGATATTCTTAAGCAGAATAACTCACACATTTTTGTTATATATTATTATCCTTCCATTTCTTGTGTGTGTGTGTGTGTTTGTGTGTGCATGTTAAATACAGCCCCACTCCTCAATGCCGTCTTAAGAATTAAGGAATAACAAAATTCATATCATATACTTAGGAATAGAGTATGCAATAGGCCATGCATCACATAGAAAATAACTTACAGATAAAAATATTTACTAATAAGAGAAATAGCAGAAACCCTCCAAGCAGTTATGAGCAAGGGTGGTAAAATCAAAGTTTTAAAGGATTTAAATTTCACTTAGCCTGAGGTTCCATGGCTTGACTTATTGAGCAGGGATTATGACTTTATCACTGACATTTTTGTGATTAGTATTGAAGGTGGCAGTAGAAGCATGAAATCATTTCTGATGACCAGTCTAGAAATATCTATTTCTTAAATTCTCAATCCTTTATAAAATCCCATTTGACAGATGCTGCTTAAGTTGAGACACTATCTTTTCATAATAACTTTGATTTTTTAAAGGTACATAGATTATACAAATGTAGCAAGCTAAAGCTTTCTCTTTATACTTATAGAAGAGTAGTACTGAAAGAAAGGAAATATGCTTCAGATATAATCTTTAAAATCTTCAAAGGGAAATAATTTTAAATATTATTATAATTTAAATCATGGTTACACTACCATTTTTCGTAACTTGTATTTAAAAAACTATTTCATGGAATGGATTTGTTTTTTCATCTCAATACTGCAAAAACTGCTTATTTATGTTTTATCTGAGTTGTAGAGTGTGATTTTGGAAGGCATTTTAACGTAATCTTCAGGCTGTTTCTTAAATAGTTACGAAAGTTGGCATTTATCTTTATTGAGTTTATATTTCATGAATCACTGATTTATTATAAAATGGTCCAGTGCAAACCATCTCACAAATTTCATTGGTGCATTTCTAAATGGCATCATTTTGTGTTGTATTCTATAGCCTCTTCTTACAGAAAACATCATGTACTGTATTTGTGGGTGCCTACCCAATATAAATAAGCAAATTTATTGGTCCAGAATAGACTCTTGATGACTATTAATTACACCTGAATGTATCAAATATACTTATCACTTAATAGTACTGAAATTTGTGCTTCTATTTGGAAGACTGTAAGATAGCTATCAACAAAATTATAAAACAATTTAACATATGAAAATTAATAATAAGCCCTCCCACCATTTGAGAGACAATGTCTATACTTCTTTCTAAATGATTATAGTCTATTTTGCATTTGACTTGGGTTTTGTTGATGAAAAGAGCAAAATCTGTAAAATATTTAAAGAGATATATTCTGAGCCAAACATAAGTGACCATGGCGTGAGGCAGAGTCTCTGAGAACATGTGCACAAGGTGGTTGGGTTGCAGCTCGGTTGTATATGTTTTGGGGAGACCTAAGACATCAATCAATACATGTGAGGTAGACATTGGTTTGGTCTGGGAAGGCGGGACAACTCGAAGTCAGGGTGGGTTGAGGAGGCTTAGAGGTCATCAGTGGATTCAAAGATTTTCTTACTGGCAATTGGTTGAACAAGTTATTATTTAAAACTTCAATCAATAGAAAGGAATTTCTGGGTTAAGATAAGGGGTCTTGAAGATCAAAGTTCTTATTATGTAGATGAAGTATCATAGGTGGCCACCCTTAGAGATAACAGATGGCAAATGTTTTCTATTCTCACCTTTTCAGGTGTTAGACTATCAATCAGTCAGTCTCTTCAGGACTGGGAGGATCTGGAAGAGAAAAGACCTAGTTATGTTAAGAGATTCTTTACAAATGCAAATCTTCTCCCAATAAAAATAAAAATGGCTTTTCAGGGCCACTTCAAAATATGGCAAAGAAACATATTTTGGGGCTAAATATTTTGATTTCCTTCTTTATCTGTCACATGATGTGATGCCAGAGTCAGCCTGGAAAGTAAGCCACTTTATATGGGGTTAGATAGAACCATCTGATGAGATTTTCTGACTTTTAGGGCATGACTCCCCAGGCCCCTTAGATGGGAATTTGGGCAAGAGAGATAAAAGGTCAGAATTTAGTACTTGGATTTATAGTTTGCGTATTAGTTATCTCATCTGATTCTCAAACAACTCTGGGACACAGGGAGATAGAAATGAATTCCTTTACAGATGAGGTAAAAGAGGTTTAGAAAGTTCATATTTAAATAAAGTTCATATTTAAATTTGCTTCGTGTGTGTGTGTGTGTGTGTGTGTGTGTGTATCTGTGTGTGTATGTATGTGGGTGTAATTATGCTTCTTAAAAGTTAGAATTAAGATTTGTAGGGAACAAGAGTGCTCTAGTCAGCATTTTTTAGGAGAAATAAAAACATAAGCAAAAGTTATTAGTAAGTTAGCTTTTGTTTTGTTTTGTTTTAGCATTACTATACAAAATATTTTTTCTTATTATGTTTTATGCAACTTTAGTGACTCTCAAAGTGTTGATGTTTTTCTCTAACCAGGTTTCTGCCACAAAATCAACTCGGGAAACTGAGTTCAGAAATATCTCAGTCCCGTGGAATTCTAAATACTAAGACTGGATGGGGGAAAATGGTGAAATGTTAGTCAAAGACGAACAAGTGAGACAAGCGAGACAAGATGAATAAACTCTGGGTATCTATTGTACAGCATAAAGACAATAGCTAATAATGTATTGTATACATGAAAATTGTTAACAGAGTAGATGTTCAATGTTCTCACCTCCAAAAATTTGTAAATATGAGAGGGGATGTATATGTTAATTATCTTGATTTAATTATTTCACAATGTGTACACATATCCAAACATCACATTTTACATACTAAATAGATATAATTTTTACTTGTCAATTATACCATAATAAAGCTAGGAAGAATAAAAAACAAAAATAAACTAAACCCCACATAAACTAAACTGGAGTAAAAATGAAGACTACAAATGAAAAGCAATATTGACTACTTGAAATTAATCTAATAGACAGCAGAGTCAGTTATTTTCTCAATTGCTGTTTGAACCTCCATAAACAGAAAAAGGCTTTACAGTAAGAAAACAAACTATGTTATGATCTACCAAACACTTTCTTCTTTTCTTATGAATGTCTTAAGTCCAAATATATTTACAGTGTTCTAAAAAAGAATTACTTCCTAAAGGTAAAAATGCTGATTGACAAATGTTATAATGACAGTATGTTTTAGTTTTGGAATTGCCTTAGAAATACTGCATAACTACAATAATTAATGTTTATATTTAAAAACATTTATTTCATAGACATGCACACTGAAATTTTAACATCCTCTTTAGAAAAAAGCGGTGCAACTATGACAAGTCTCTGGAAAAGGTATTTTAAAAAACAACAGTGTAGCATCATGTTTTATATGCTGCTTTGAAACATATCACTAGGGTCTCAACCTACTGATCAGTTTACATGAAACTTACTTCTGAAAAGCAGTGAAGATGACTAAATGCAACAATGCTATCAATATTTTTAACTAACTATCAATATTTTTAACTAACTATCAATATTTTTAACTGTCAAGATTACATAAGAAACAACAAGGAAGCATTGGATATCTGTCCCTGAGTGTGTGAAGTAAAAATTTTTTAGCAGTGAAAACAAGATAATGTTATAGCTATATCATTAGTCATCATACAACCTTATCTACCACTGGTTATACATTATTTACAAGACACTAAATCAATGTTCACATGTAGCTAGGAAGTAAGTATAGATGTTTTACTTTTAAGAAGAGTGAGAATTAGTACATATATAAAAAGCAAATGTCATGAAATGGAGTAACACTTTATGAAAATGTTGGAAAAAATAGCATTTTTTCCCAAATATCTATTGGATCCAGACTCCATTTCAAGTATTAGTAAATAAAAGTTTAAAATTTCAATAGCAATTCTTAATGGAAACATATTTTTGACCAAAAAAAAAATGGCTAGAAAAAACAAGAGAGTAAAATATATTATTAATTTTGATATCTTAAAAATAGAGGAAAAATCTGCATAGCATACTCATCTACCCAAACAAAAAAAGGTAAAAGTAAAAATTTTTGAATTTTGATCAGATTGCCTGTCATAACTTTCTGCTGTTTTGATTTATCTCTTTAAAATGTTAAATGGGTAAAGATATGAGTTTTCCTAAGTCTTTAGAGAATTTTCATATTAGCCATAGAAACATTTCTCAAATGTGGAATTTTTCAGGCTATTCTTGATAGTCCCATTTGTGAAAATATGGGAAAACAATCAATCTCTCCTCTCAGTGTATGCATTAAAATAACCAATAGTTTTAGAATAAAGGAAGGACAAAGATTTCAGTACAGGAATAAAACAGGAGGTAAATAAAAGAAAATTGTTTCCTAATTTCTAGCAAAAGAAATTATATGTATCTAAAAAGTGAGCTGGTGCTAAATCTTGTCTATATTGTAGGATTATCACCAAGAAAACTGAGGAAATACTTTCATA
Source organism: Pongo pygmaeus (assembly GCF_028885625.2). Lineage (NCBI taxonomy): Eukaryota > Metazoa > Chordata > Mammalia > Primates > Hominidae > Pongo > Pongo pygmaeus. Next base: position 205,199,125 of record NC_085930.1, read on the forward strand.
ATTGATAAATAAACTATATAAATTTATTTGGAGATTTGGATATGTTTTTTAATGTCTCTTTATAGTTTAATTTTAGAAAATTTTCAAATGTCTCAAGACATACTAAATGAGATTATAGGCCAGGTGTGGTGGCTCACACATATAATCTCAGCACTTTGGAACACCAAGGTGGGTGGATCCCTGGAGCCCAAGACTTTGAGACCAGCATGGGCAAAATATTAAGACCCCCATCTCTACAAAATAAAAATTAAAAAATTAGCCTGGCATAGTGCCACACGCTTGTAGTTCCAGCTACCTGGGGGTGCTGAGGATCACTTGAGCCCAGGAGGTTGAAGCTGTAGTGGGCTTCGATTGTGCTACTGCACTCCACCCTGGGTGACAGAGCAAGACCCTGTCTCTAAAAATAAATAAATAAATAAGATCATCTGAAATCATTTATTCTTGAATTATTACTGTACTTGGAATGATTCTAATGGTTTGTTTTGCCTGTGTGTTGACTGTGTATCTTCCAATCTTGCAAAACTCACTTATTAGTTCTGGAGGTATTCTGTAGATTCTTTTGGGTTTTCTACATATACAACCACAATGTATATAATAGAGTCTGTCTTATTTTTTGTTTTGCAATCTGAATTCTTAATTTATTTATTTTTTTTTGTAGTTAATGCATTTTATATGTCAAAATTCCTTAAATAGTAGATTTTAAATATTCTCACCACAAAAAAATAGATGTGTTGGTGATGGATATCTTAATTAGCTTAAAGTAATTGTTCCACCAATATGTACATATATCAAAACATCACATTGTATCCCATGAATATATACAATTATGATTTGTCAATTAAAAATAAACTTTAAAAAATCTTTTAAAAATATTTCAGCATTGTTTACTATAATAACAAAAAAACTGGGGTGGGGGATAATAGCCATTGATTACGAGGGGTCGGGTTAAATAAACTCCAGTACATCCACACCGTACACTGTGTGAATTTGTTTTGTTTGTTTTAGATGAGATAAATGTTGATGATGAAATGTTAAATGAAGAATTTAAAACAAGTATTAAGTTACCCCTATTTCAACACATTAAATAGCTAGTAAAGACCGTGTGGTATGGACAGAGGGAGATGATCTATAGAACAGAAAAGAGACCAAAACAAATGCACCCAGCTGGTTTTTGACAAGCATGCGAAAGCACCTCGTGGGAGGAAAGGTAGCCTTTCCATCAAATGGGAGTAGGGCAATTGCACATCACAGGCACAGCAAACAAGCAGGCAAACCAAAACCCTTGACCTAAACACTGTCAACTTTAGAATCCTAAGCCCCCACCAAATGAATGGACCCCCTCTTGGCCAAGGGGACCTCAGGAAAATCTTAAAAGTTTAGTTCTAGTCATGACGGGGTGGGAGGTCAAACATGCCTCATTATACCCCCTGCCTTTTGGGGTTTAGACCAGCATTAATGTTAACATAGAGATCAGAAGACTGACAGAGTAGACTCTGCGGCAATAAAATACCAAATTATAAACAGGACCTAAGGCCATGCCAGGCAAGGGTTAAGTCACTAACCCTACGCCTAAAGAATAAACTGTGTTCTAAGGACCACAAGGCTTTTCTTTTTCTCTAGCAGCTAAACAACCACTGGCCTCGAGATAGACAAGACTAAAACAATTTCCAGCTCCACCACCCACTGACTTACTGAACCCCTGCTCTACCAGCCATAACTTCCTGATAAGACCACCAACCGTGGATTGTCTTTGGCTGGTTTACAGAGGCTGCACGCTTGTGTGCCTTCGTGCCCTGAAAAGACCTGTTGAAATATAGGACTTAACTGTAATACATTTAAATGTTAAGTCTCCACCCCAAAGTGAACATGGGTCATATGCTACATGCATGTCTGTTCAATATGCATGTGTCAGGACCACCTTCATGAATACTCATAGCTCCTCCTATAACCTGTTGAATATGTATGTTTAGCCAACCTGCCCAGCATAAAGCTCCTACCCTAACCCCTCCTCCTTCAAAGTGCCTGTTTCTGGTCCCTTGGCTGAGCTGGCCACCTTGAAGCCTGTAATCCTTATGAGAAATAAAGTCTCCTCATGTTTCTAAATGGATAAATTGTGGGGGTTCTACCCTCACACCTCATGCAAACCTTAACTCCAAATGGATCACATATTTCAATGTAAAATGTAAAACTATAAAATTTTAGGAAAAAAATTCTTAGAGAAAATTGGGATCTAGGCTAAAAAAGGAGATTTTATACTTGACATCAAAAGCATGATTCATAAAGAGAGATGGATAAATTGGAAGTCATCAAAATTAAAACCCTAGGCTCTGTGAAAAGTTCTCTTTCCCCGCCCCCCCCCGAGATGGAGTCTGGCTCTGTCACCCAGGCTGGAGTGCAGTGATGCAATCTCAGCTCAGTGCAACCTCCTCCTCCCGGGCTCAAGCGATTCTCCTGCCTCAGCCTCCAAGTAGCTGGGACTACAGGTGTGCACCACCACTCCCAGCTAATTTTTGTATTTTTGGAATGGACGGGGTTTCACCATATTGGTCAGGCTGGTTTTGAACTCCTGACCTCGTGATCTGCCTGCCTCAGCCTCCCAAAGTGCTGGGATTACAGGCGTGAGCCACCACACCCAGCTGAAAGGTCCTTTTAAGAGGAGGAAAACAAATTATAGATCAGAAGAATATATTTACAAACCATATATTCTACAGGAATGTGTAAAAAAAAATTCAAAATGCAATGGTATTTTTCTTCAAAATCCAATTACAAAATTGACGAAAGACCTGTTAAAGTAAGCCCCCTGTAGAAAGACAAAATGACTCCCAGGAGACTAACTGAGGTGCTCAAAGTTAAAATGGAACCAGGCAGCCGTAGCTGGGTGACAGAGCCTTCATGTACTCTGTGTTCTCAGAAAGATGTTATAAAAGTATCACAAGACCTCCCATCCACAACCAAACCAAACCAGTTCCTGTTGTCAGTGCCAAAATAACTGTAGCCTGAGCACCGTTTCCCTGGACCCCTGACAGCCATTTATAAGAAATTTCTTTTTTTTTTTTTTTTTTTTTAGTATTTATTGATCATTCTTGGGTGTTTCTTGGAGAGGGGGATATGGCAGGGTCATAGGATAATAGTGGAGAGAAGGTGAGGAGATAAACACATGAACAAAGGTCTCTGGGTTTCCTAGGCAGAGGACCCTGCGGCCTTCTGCAGTGTTTGTGCCCCTGGGTACTTGAGATTAGGGAGTGGTGATGACTCTTAAAGAGCATGCTGCCTTCAAGCATCTGTTTAACAAAGCACATCTTGCACCGCCCTTAGTCCATTTAACCCTGAGTTGACGCAGCACATGTTTCAGAAAGCACGGGGCTGGGGGAAAGGCCATAGATCAACAGCATCCCAAGGCAGAAGAACTTCTCCTAGTCAGAATAAAATGGAGTCTCCTATGCCCACTTCTTTCTACACAGACACAGCAACAATCTGATCTCTCCTTCCTTTCCCCACACTTCCCCCACTTCTTTTCAACAAAACCGCCATCGACCTCATGGCCCGCTCCCGATGGTCGCTGTCTCTTCGGAGATGTTGGGTAAACCTCCCAGACGGGGCGGCCGGGCAGAGGCGCTCCTCACCTCCCAGACAGGGCGGCCGGGCAGAGGCGCTCCTCACTTCCCAGACAATGGGCGGCCTGGCAGAGGCGCTCCTCACTTCCCAGACGATGGGCCACTGGGCAGAGGCGCTCCTCACCTCCCAGATGATGGGCTGCTGGGCAGAGGCGCTCCTCACCTCCCAGACAGGGCGGCCGGGCAGAGGTGCTCCTCACTTCCCACACTGGGCGGCCAGGCAGAGGCACTCCTCACCTCCCAGATGGAGTGGCCAGGCAGAGGCGCTCCTCACTTCCCAGATGGTGTGGCGGCTGGGCAGAAGCGCTCCTCACTTCCCAGATGGGGCAGCCATCTTTATTTTTATTACCTGACTGCACTGGTTAGAATTTTCAGTGACAGATCTGAAGCTGGAGAATTTAATGTCAGCAAAGGATAGTTTGATAATTTTGGAAAGAGGTTTGGCTTAAATTTTTTTTTCAAGAAAACATTTCAAGAAAAGTTTCTGCCAACCAAGAGGCAGCAGAATTCTCAGATGCCATTAAGAAAATCCCTGAGAAGAGGGCAATCAGGCAGGAGAAGGAAATCAAGGGTATTCAATTAGGAAAAGAGGAAGTCAAATTGTCCCTGTTTGCAGATGACATGATAGTATATCTAGAAAACCCCATTGTCTCAGCCCAAAATCTCCTTAAGCTGATAAGCAACTTCAGCAAAGTCAAAGGATACAAAATCAATGTACAAAAATCACAAGCATTCTTATACATCAATAACAGACAAACAGAGAGCCAAATCATGAGTGAACTCCCATTCACAATTGCTTCAAAGAGAATAAAATACCTAGGAATCCAACTTACAAGGGATGTGAAGGACCTCTTCAAGGAGAACTACAAACCACTGCTCAAGGAAATAAAAGAGGATACAAACAAATGGAAGAACATTCCATGCTCATGGGTAGGAAGAATCAATATCATGAAAATGGCCATCCTTCCCAAGGTAATTTACAGATTCAATGCCATCCCCATCAAGTTACCAATGACTTTCTTCACAGAATTGGAAACAACTACTTTAAAGCTCATATGGAACCAAAAAAGAGCCCGCATCGCCAAGTCAATCCTAAGCCAAAAGAACAAAGCTGGAGGCATCACGCTACCTGACTTCAAACTATACTACAAGGCTACAGTAACCAAAACAGCATGGTACTGGTACCAAAACAGAGATATAGATCAATGGAACAGAACAGAGCCGTCAGAAATAATGCCACATATCTACAACTATCTGATCTTTGACAAACCTGACAAAAACAAGAAATGGGGAAAGGATTCCCTATTTAATAAATGGTGCTGGGAAAACTGGCTAGCCATATGTAGAAAGCTGAAACTGGATCCCTTCCTTACACCTTATACAAAAATCAATTCAAGATGGATTAAAGACTTAAATGTTAGACCTAAAACCATAAAAACCCTAGAAGAAAACCTAGGCAATACCATTCAGGACATAGGCATGGGCATGGACTTCATGTCTAAAACACCAAAAGCAATGGCAACAGAAGCCAAAATTGACAAATGGGATCTAATTAAACTAAAGAGCTTCTGCACAGCAAAGGAAACTACCATCAGAGTGAACAGGCAACCTACAAAATGGGAGAAAATTTTTACAACCTACTCATCTGACAAAGGGCTAATATGCAGAATCTACAATGAACTCCAACAAATTTACAAGAAAAAAACAAACAACCCCATCAAAAAGTGGGTGAAGGACATGAACAGACACTTCTCAAAAGAAGACATTTATGCAGCAAAAAACACATGAAAAAAGGCTCACCATCACTGGCCATCAGAGAAATGCAAATCAAAACCACAATGAGATACCATCTCACACCAGTTAGAATGGCAATCATTAAAAAGTCAGGAAACAACAGGTGCTGGAGAGGATGTGGAGAAATAGGAACACTTTTACACTGTTGGTGGGACTGTAAACTAGTTCAACCCTTGTGGAAGTCAGTGTGGTGATTCCTCAGGGATCTAGAACTAGAAATTCCATTTGACCCAGCCATCCCATTACTGGGTATATACCCAAAGGACTATAAATCATGCTGCTATAAAGACACATGCACACGTATGTTTATTGCAGCATTATTCACAATAGCAAAGACTTGGAACCAACCCAAATGTCTAACAATTATAGACTGGATTAAGAAAATGTGGCACATATACACCATGGAATACTATGCAGCCATAAAAAATGATGAGTTCACGTCCTTTGTAGGGACATGGATGAAATTGGAAATCATCATTCTCAGTAAACTATCGCAAGAACAAAAAATCAAACACCGCATATTCTCACTCATAGGTGGGAATTGAACAATGAGAACACATGGACACAGGAAGGGGAACATCACACTTTGGGGACTGTTGTGGGGTGGGGGGAGGGGGGAGGGATAGCATTGGGAGATATACCTAATGCTAGATGACGAGTTGGTGGGTGCAGCACACCAGCATGGCACATGTATACATATGTAACTTACCTGCACGTTGCACACATGTACCATAGAGCCTAAAGTACAATAATAATAATAATAATATGATGTTTTACACCATACAACATTTTGAAAAATAAAGGATTTATATTTCAATTCCATCAATATTTCAATTAAAAGCTATGTAATTGATCATAAAAATATTTTTAAACTACCAAAAAACTAGAAAACAGTTTAAAAATAATGACAATATTTTTGAGCCAAAGCTCAAACTATTTGAGAAAAGGCAAAAACGTTTCACGTTTTAGGATAGCATGAGATCGTGATATTATACAACATATAAAACATTCATAAATATAGCATTACTTCAATATTAAAATGAAGTTAAATATGGGAAAGATAAAGGAGAATTTATGATTACATAAAGATGTATAAAATATATATCCATGGGTGAGGAAAAAAGTTGAAAAAGAGAGATTACAGGTAGTTGAGTGCCATTAGACCGTTGCACATAAAGGGAACTTGTAGCAATGTTGGTACGAAAGTTACTTAGTGTACTGGACCCAGCTGCAAGAAAACATTTTGATTTATCCACTTACAGACCATGTTGTAGAAATTGTTACAACCTGACATTTACTGGAATGTAGGATCGTGTATCCAATAAGTCCTCAAGGGACAGAGGACAGTCAGAGGAGAGACAAACCTGGATGTCCCCAGAGGCTAATTTTTTCTCCTCTTGTCTAATTTGATAGATCTGCAGAATTATCAGAGCAGAAGAACCGGAGACCTCTAGCTGGTACCTGAACTCTAGATTAACAAGCCCATATCTCTGTTGAGAGATGTTCCTTTGTTATACAATGAACTACTCAAGGGATGTGCCATGGGCTTTTCTCAACTTGCCTATAGATTTATATAGTGGTAGGAAGGTTGGATCCTTCCCTTGGAGCAATTTCCACAGTGGTATCTGGTATGTCACTTTCAAGGAAAGCTGAGACATCAGAGAGCTGTGGACTACACTGATGTTTCTGCCTATGAATACTTCCATAAAATTTACATTTCATCTTCCCCTGAATCTGGTGTGATTCTTTGTCACTATTTCCCATATATATCTTTTTTTTAATACAACATAGAGTAGACATAAAATAATTAATTTAAACACTGCCTGTTGATGAACATTTAGGGTTGTAGACACCTCTTGATTTTCATTCATTTTCCATGCCTAGTATTGATTCTTGGCAACATTATTACCATCACAGATAACTTAGGGGGCTGATCTACCATGCACCCGTTAGAAGATTCTGTTAGTACCGCCAATTATATTAGCCCTCCCCCACCCAGTGGGAAATTGGAACTGCAAATGTAATTGCCCCAAATTCTGAGCAACCAATCAGGTCAGGTTCTCCTTGCTAGATTTTCACACCTGAACTGAAGCACTGAGCGATGCTCAGCACTGGAGTTTAGTGCAGTAAACTTTATGAAAATCTATGAAATCCTTAAGTTGAAAACATAATTTTGAATATTAAAATAAACCTTTATTTCAGAAAAATACAGAAATTATAAAAATGCAGCTCTATGTATTCCACAATATGAACACACCTATGTGTTCATGCCACAGGATCACACACAGTTCTCAGTTTGCTGCAGGCTGTGTAGAATGTAGCCATGAGTTCCCACTGGTAGATTAAAGAATTTGCCCAGGTTCACTGACTCAGAACATAGCAGAATGAGGATTTGATCTCCAAGGAACTTCACTATGATGCTTCTTCTCTTAAGTAATAGGCATGCTGCCTCACTATCTTAGCTAGAACAGTTTTTCTGATAAATCTCCAACATGAAAATAAGGTCTGTTTTCTGATTTGTTGTATTTAACATAAGACGTTGATTGTGTATTTGTTTATTTATTTTTGTGGAGACAGGGTCTGGCTATGTTGCACAGGCTGGTCTCAAATGATCCTTTTGGTTGAGCCTCCCAAAGTGTTTGAATTATAAGCTTGAGCCACCACCCCCTGCCAGTATTGAGAATTTATGACAAACGTTTCCAACCTGTCTTAAAACATTTTATGTAAGAATATTAGAAGAGTATTTGAAAGCAAGCAAGAGTTACTTATTAAGAGTAGAGAAACAAGAGGAAGGACCATGTGTGGTTCCTGGGGCACAGCCACTGTGTGCAAGCACAGGTGAGTCATCCCAGGGAAATCAATGGGTCCAATAAAGCTGGTAAGGGATGGCTGGGGATATGCATGTTCAATTCACTCAATAACATCAAAAATCCTCCAAATGGATACTCCCCTCAGCAGTGTATAAGAGCTCTGCTTACTTCAGGTCCTCACTTAAAATTGGTGTTTTTGGTCTTTGAAAAAAGAATGTATTACCTGCACTGATGTATGTGTTCGTACTTCACTGTTGTTTTATTTTGCATTTTCCTGATGACCAGGTGGTGGAGCTTTTCGTATGTCTTTGTTAATCTACAAAGCGTTTTAGCTGAAGTCCTTTTTCCAATGTCTCTCCATTTGCTCTACCACATTTCTATTTCTTGATTATTTAAAGGGTTTTTTATATTCTAGAAACAAGTCCTTTGCTAGGTATGGTACTATAAATATATTCTGTTCTTTTTGTAGATAGTTTTTTTATGAAAAGTTGTTTTAAATTTTAAAGGCTAAATTTACCAATCTTTTTCTTTATTTTTATTGCTCTCTTTATTTTTTTTTAATTTTTATTTATTTTTATTGCTCTTTGTGTTTTATTCTTCTTTATTTTTATTGCTCCTGGTGTTTAGTCTTGGCAAAGGCATAAACATATTTTTCTATATTATATTCCAAAATATTTATATATTTTTATCTTCTACAATGATATCTGTAATTAAAGTGTTTGGGGGTGTACAGTTAGGCAAACTTTATGTCTTGTTCTCTTTTGCTTTGTTTTCCTGATATGGCTAACCAGTTTACTCAGCAAGGTTTATTGGAAAGTCTAATCTTTCCTAAGTGTCCTGTTGTGCTACCTTAATTACAAATCAAGACTCTGTCCATGTGTGGTTCTGTTTGGGGGCTTGTCATTCAATTTTGGTGGCTTAAATGTTTATGCTTACACTAGTATCACACAGTCACTTTACTGATCTTTCTAATAAGTATTAAGGTCTGGAAGTGAAAGTTCTTTATTCTATTCTTTCTTTTAGATTTTCTTAGCTATGCTGAGCACTGTATTTCCACACAAATCATCTTCTTAATTTACACACACACACACACACACACACACACAATGTGTTGAAATGTTGATTGGGATTTCATGGAATCTGAAGAACAATGTTGGTAAAATTCTGTCCTTTGGAATACGGAGTCTTTCAATAATGAACATAGTCTTTACATTGATTTGGTTCTTTAATTTTACTCCCTTATTTTTGTTATTTTTGGCATAGAGATTTTGTAGCTCTTTCATTCAACTTATTCCTAGGAATGGGATGTTTTTCATGTTACTGGAAGTAATAGCCATATTTTTTTCTTAAACTGTTGTTGGTACGGTGTTTAGAAACACAGTTTTTAAAAATATTTACTTGCATCCAGTAAGTTTGCTAAATTTCTTTAGAAATTCTAATAGCCTATTTGTAGATTTTTAATATCCTATTTTATATTTATGTAACTTTCAAGTAATACTATTTATATATTTCTATTTGATATTTATTTATCATTTATTTATTTGCTTGATTAAACTAGCTGAGGCTTCACTACAATATTACATAGGAGAATAAAAGTAGTAACAGGGGACAGCAATGTGTTATTTCTGATCTTGCAAGGAAAGTTTTTAATTTGTTTTAATTTAATCTGATATTTACCGTAGGATTTTTTTTTTTTTTTTTTTTTTTTTTTGCCTCTTCCCCCAACCCCACCTCGGCTCTAACAAAAACTGAAGCTCTGGCAGGTGCGGTGGCTCATGCCTGTAATCCCAGCACTTTGGGAGGCCGAGGCGGGCGGATCACAAAGTCAGGAGATCCAGACCATCCTGGCTAACAGGGTGAAACCCCGTCTCTACTAAAAAATACAAAAAATTAGCCGGGTGTGGTGGCGGGTGCCTATAGTCCCAGCTACACAGGAGGCCGAGGCAGGAGAATGACGTGAACCCGGGAAGCAGAGGTTGAAGTGAGCCGAGATCATGCCACTGCACTCCAGCCTGGGCGACAAAGCGAGACTCCGTCAAAAAAACAAAAAAACAAAACTGAAGCTCTTAAATAGGAAGTTTCTTCAATCTTTAGGTGGATAAGAAATGTTATGATAATATTATGAATTTTATGAAATGGATTGTTTCTGCCTTTATTGAAAATACGACAGAAGTTTTCTATTTGTCTTAGCTTCTATTCTATTGTTTACTTATCTTTTGTGAATATGGCATATTATATTGGTTGATATATGAATGCTAAATCCTTCTTGCATTTTGAGAATAATCCCAGCTTGATCAAGATGCAGCATTTTGTCATTTCTGTCACTGCGTTCATTTTTATATGAGGATTAATTTCATTTTATTATTATTATTATTATTATTAGTGATAGAATCTCACTCTGTCACCCAGGCTGGAATGCAGTGGGGCAATCTTGGCTCACTGCAACCTCTGCCTCCCGGGTTCAAGCGATTCTCCTGCCTCAGCCTCCCTAGTAGCTGAGACTACAGTTGTGCACCACAGTGCATTGCTAATTTTTGTATTTTTAGTAGAGTCAGGGTTTCACCATGTTGGCCAGACTGGTCTCGAACTCCTGGCCTCAAGTGCTCCACCCACCTGGGCCTCCCAAAATGTTAAGATTATAGGTGTGAACCATGTACCTGGCCTCATTTCACTTATTTTTAGCATACATGTGTTTATCCCATTCTCTTATTGTTCTTTTGATGACCATAAATTTTAAAGGATATCTCTGTTTCTATTATTGGTACTGACAAATTATGCCTCTAGACTACTTTAGGGGAGGGAGTGTTGTGCATTTGTTTTTCATTTTATTAGCCCACACTGTCAGCATTTTGAAGAGTATGTATTAGTCTTTTCAAAAGACCCACCTTTGATTTAATTATCCATATTATATTTTATATTTCATTATCTATCTGCTATTCTCTTTAAGATTACATCTCTCTTCTTTGAACAAAATGCTTGAATCACTGATTTGCAGCTTTTCTTTGATCATAGATGCATGAATGTCTATAAATATTTCTCTTTTGGATGTGTTTGGTGACTTTCACATCCTTAAGTATCTATTTTGTGTGTGCGTGTACTCAGTGGAATATATGTCTTAACTTAATCATTCCTTTATGATACATGTTTTATGTTTAAATGCATTGCTAATTACTAAACATTTTCGAATTTTAAAAGTTATTGTTTTGTACTTAATTTCTGGATTAATTCTACAATGGTAAGACAACCTACCCATTATGATTTCAGTTCCTCAACATTACTGAAGTTTTTGCTTTATAGCCTGCTGTTCAGCATAAAAGTTTGCTAAGTGCTCCTTGTGCAGTTGACAAGCGTGAATGCTGGAGTCATATGTTCACTTTTGACATTATTGTCTTACATTTCTTAATGACATTCCAATTTTCTATTTCCTTACTGACTTCTTTAGTCTGCTTTTCTTACTATTTTGTGTTAGCTACTTTGAATTTCTTTAAGATTTTAAGGCTACGAAGCTATGTTATGTACATAGCAGTATAAAATTGTAATATTTCCACAATGAATTGATTCATTATTGTGAAATGTCCTACCTTAACTCTAGCTGTGCTTCTTGGTTTCAAGAAGACGTTAGTTTGCTTTAGTATAAAGGCACCCATTTCCTTAGGTTACTAATCATAAATACCTTTTTATATACTTTTTACTTACAACATCCTTATTTTGAAAGTCGAACAGAAATGATTTATGTATAGGTGTATATACGTAAATCTTTGCCTTTTAATTTCAGCATGTGATACATTTGTTTTTAATATCATGATTAATACCAACTTACTATTCTTTTTCTACTGAGGCCACTTTTCTATGTTACTTTTTTTCTACTTTCTTGTCTCTTTTTGATTAATCTATTACTTTCATTTTTATATTGTTATTAACTATAGTCCCCATGTTGAATAATATATCTCTTGAATTTATTCCTCCTTATCAGCTATTTATCATTTCTTTTGCAATTTTATTAATGTGATAATTAGACTATTGCTATTTCTTTATTATTTTAGTAGACATCATAAAGTTTATCCTAACTTACCTTAGTCTAAAACAAATTAGGACTTTTTCTTCCTTCCAAAAAATAAAAGACTCTTGGAATATTTTAATTCTATTACTTTCACTTTTGCCACACTAGATATTATGTTAAGTATATGTATATATACACATATATACATGTATATATAAACACATGTATATACACATGTATACATATATACATAAGTATATATATACACACACACATACATAAGTATATATGTACACACACAAACACTCCACCAGACATTAGTATTCTTATTTTAATATAGTCAGTATTTATTTAGATGTATCTGTAGCTTTATCTTTTATATTACATTTAATTCTTTCTTTATCCTTGATTCATAATTTTGAATCATTTTTCTTCTGCCTGATGGATGTTCTGTTTAGTAATTTCAGGGCAGACCCAATGAAGACAGTGCTCCCAAAGTTTTTTGTCTGTCTGAGAATGTCTTCAGCCTTCTTTAATTTTGAAAGATATTTTCATTAGTTTGGAATACTGGATTTCCAGTTTTTGTTTCTTCACACTTTGAAGGTGACACTCAATTATTTTACAATTTTCAAAAGTAGTGGTGGCATCTGGAACTGGTCTGCACTTACTGTTAGACTCAGTGTCATTTAAGGCTGGCCTGGCAAGGAAACAACTAGGATATGCTGTCTTCCTGTTAGATGCACACACTCTCACCCCACACCACCACCAGCAAAGCCCACTCTGCAGCCATGGGAAGGTGAGACACAAGAGCTCACTTTATAATTTTGTGTCTGAGAGTGGGCAAAACCAAAGTCACTGTGCAACCCAGAAAATAGCAAACACAATCCTCTCCTGGCTAATATGACTGCTCTTCTTTGCAAATTGAAGCTCTATTTTCATTCTAGGGGCTCCTCTTCCTAGGTAAGATTTACTGAAATAACCAGTCATAGAATGGTCCTTACTTCCTAAGAGCACCCAATGCATAGTGAGTGCCTGCTTCCTTGGATGGTCTCCAAAATCATCCCATCAAAGTCCTCCCTAATACTCACTACTGAAAAGCCAGCTGACTTCCCATGATGTGTGTCCTTGCTCACTGAAAAGAATAAACCCAATTTGTTCAACTACAGGTGTGTTCCTGGTGATATATGACTGAGTGGCATTGAAATCGTAATTTCTTGTAATAAAGTCATGGTTCATTTGATTGTTTATCTTTTCATTGTAATCTGCCTTTTATCTCAGGCTTTTAGATGTTTTTCTTTGTACTTATTTTACGCATTCTTACCACATTGGGCCTAAATGTGTTTTTCTGTTTATTTACCCTGCTTGAAGTTTGCAGAATTCTTCAGTATGTGAGTTGCTGACTTTAATGAGTTTTAGAACATTCTTATTCATTATCTTTTCAAACATTGCTTCTGCTCCGTAGTCCCTGTCCTCTCCTCTTAAATCACAAATACACATGAGTCAGATTTATTCAGCATGCTCCTCATGCCTCTTGCAATGTTTCTGAATTGTTCTCATATTTTTTTCTTGGCGCTTTAGTTTGTATGTGCACTACTGACCTGTGTTCCAGTAAACTGGTTCTATTTCCTTCTGTGAGTTGGGGGGTGTCCAGTGTCACTGGGCTCAGACAAGTTGGTAATTGATGCACGGTGAACATGTTTCATGAGCCTCTTCAGCAATTTGTTTTTCTTTTTTTTTTAAATTTCACTCAATCCTTTTTAGGTGATCTTTCTCTTCTGGAGCAAGTTATACCTTCTTAATTTTTCCCCTCCAATGCATATTAATTGTCAGTTTACACATGTTAATCATTTCCTCTAAAAATAAAACTTTTTATAGTTTTGCTATTTTACTATAATCTTATTCATCCGTATGTTCTACTACCTCTTTCATTTTCTTTCCTAGAGTTTATGTCACTGTTTCTTTTTTGAGTGTTTACTGGAGTCAGACATTCCATTAATCTATTTTTCTTATACAAGGCTTATATTCTTGTAGAACATGTATTTTATGCTCTGTTTTCATTTGTATACTACTTTAGCTCTGTTCCAAGATTCTAAAATATGATGATTTCTTTATTGTTATTTTTCACATGGTCTAGTCACATTCCTATTTGGCCCACAGTTATGAAATGTTCCAAAGTGCCCCAAATCTCTCTTTCTTTAGGAACCAAATACACTGGGGCTTCCACTGTCATACTGAAATTTACAATAGATTCTTGGATCTTTGGAGTAAGAGAGTACCTTATTTTACTTTTGTTCTTTATATTTGTATATGTCTTACTTTTTTACATTAAATATAACACTCTTTGATAGAGTATTCTTTAATCATCATAATAGAACATTAAGCGTAATTTTTATAGAAAGTTTAATTGTTTAATAATTGTATTAGTTTGCCAGGATGGTCATAAGAAAATGCCACAGATTGCTTGGCTAAAACAACAAAAAACACTACAAATTTATTTCTCAAAGTTCTGGAGACTGAAAGTCCAAGACCAAAGGATTGATTTGTCTGGTTTCTCCTGAGGCCACTGTCTTTGGTTAGCAGATGGCTACCTTCTTGCTATATATTCACATGGTATTCAGTGTGTGCACATTTCTGGTGTCTCTTTGTGTGTCCAAGTTTCCTTTTCTTACAAGGACACCAGTTATATTGGATTAGGTCCCACCCTAAGGGCCTTATTTTAACTTAACCACTTCTGCAACTACCCTATTGTCATGGGTGCAATGGCCACGGCCAGCATTGCTGTTGGTAAAGGAATCTAGCAACACAGTTGTTGGGGAAGAGAGGCAGATTTATTAGAGGAAAAGTACATTGCAAAAAAGCAATGGGCAGTATGGCAGAGAAGGGACTGCCTGGAAAGTGGCAGGGGCTGGAGGGAAGTTTTATAAGGTGGTGCTGAAGAGACTATGTGGGGAACCAGGTATTTGGGAACAGAATGTTGTGCCAATGGATTGTGATTAGCTGTCTCTCAGAACAATTGTTTGTCCCAACCCGGGGCCCCTTCCTCCTTCCTGCTTACTTACCTATCTCAACCCCACACCTGTCTCCACATACAGTCACATTCTGAGATACCGGGAGGTTCAACATAGAAATGTTTTTGAGGAGGGGGACAAGACAGGAACAATTCAGCCGGTAACAATGATATTTTACATAAATTTTTGCTTAAACATATTTATATGCATGTGAGTAATAACATAAAATATACAAAGAAATAAATGAATATAGTTAACTTAGAAAATTAAAGATTATAAATTATTTTGTGTACCTGTTTTTAGTTTTCATACTTAAAATAGGAACAGTGAACTCACCAGTTTCTTTGTGATTTCTAATAAAATATTTTGATATCTTCTTTTAGTGGAAGAGAAGTTCAATCTTCACTGACTATTTTCCATTCTCATTTTATTTCGTTATAGGAAATAAGAAGACCTGGGAATATGTACCACAGAAAAATATTTCTCTTCTTTATTGAATACATTCTAATAAAATATATGGATTAAAATGTTTTTGAAAGTAAAATTAAGTGGTAAATAGAAATTTGTAGGTGTTAAGAATGTTTTTGTTAATTTTGATTTTTTCCAAAGTGTTAAACTTTAAATAAATTTCAATAAGTATGAACAGATTTGAGGCTGAGAAATCCCACTCTACTACAAACTTATAATTCTCCACACCTACTCCTTTATTTTCATTTACATTTTTACACTTTGTTCAAATGAATGGAATTCACAGATGTAAATAGCAAAGAAAAACCCTCACAACTTTGAACAAAAGGAAGAAAAAATCATGATTTGTTGAGAAGAAAACCATTTAGTTGCAGTAATTTAGAGGACAAAATCAATGGGTCTATAAAAGAAATAAAATAGTTCTTTCACCAAAATGACAAATTGTTAAATCATATTTAAGTTTTCTAAATGAAGCACAACGGAACCTTTAAAAAATTATACCTATGAAAAATTTGTAAACTTTTTTCTTTAGGTGATTAATTTTTAGTTTCTTTTCTAACTACAAATTGAATTTCTCTTCCATTTCTTATCAGATCATAAACCACGTAAGAAATTACCCTGAGTGGGTGGGAAGAAAAGGCCATTTTTTTCCCCTTTTTGTGTTTTGTTTCTGCATAGAGAATCCTGTGGAAATTACATTTTTTATTCTTTTTTACTAGGCACATTCCACTAATAGATAGTTTGTGATATGTAAAGCTTATTTCCAAAGCTCTCCAACATCCTTGTTTATTGAATCTTCTTCCCTTCAGAGGTAATTACTGCTACCTTTTCTCCTGAGGCAACCACTTACCACTGTTCAATTTCTATACTTAACCCCTTCCAGAATTGACCATGAAATATTCATCCCCAAGTATAACAGAGTAGCACTTGAGTGTAAGTCTTTATCACTTGCTATTGCCCTTCTTTACATCTGATACTTGCATTAATTGAAATCAAACTCCTAGCAGGGAAGAAAGCCCTGATATTACACCTTCAGATAATCTGCTATACAAAAAAGAAATTCCTTAAGGGGGATCAGTTCTCTCCAATAGCTTTAATATAAATTCTTCACACAAAGTCTATTTATTTGGTAAAATGCAAATTATATTAGAATATTATTTTAATTTGTTTCCTTTTTTATTCTGTGTTTTAAATGGATATTAAAGATAGAAATTTTATTTCATACTTTGTGGTATTTCTACAACCTAAAATAAGACTGATACATAGAAGGCACTCAATAATAATTTATTAATGAATGAATCAATGTGAAACCCCATTCCTTTAAAAGTAATTAAAATTTTCAATTGTGTAGAAGAAAACAATTAAAATTGCATAGGGTGTCAGGGATTCTCAATACAACATGAAGGCTCACTGACTCACTAGAAGGACTCACAGGCTTCAGAAAAGCTATTAAATTCAAATTAATTCTCCCAGCAATTGATATGGACAGGAGACAGGGAAATATTGGGTTGAAGAGGGTAGTTCCCTGGCAAAGGCCCCGCCTTCAATCCTGGAAACCTGTGGCCCTAAATGAGAACAGACATTCCTATTTTTGTTCCCAAAAGTTACCTTTTGGCCTGTCATGACCCCCATCCTATACTCATATAAACCCCAGACCCCAGGCTCTAGAAGCAGATGAGAAGGAGACAAACAGAAGAGCCGGAGAACAGCAGAGCGGCGCAGCAGAAAGAAGAGAAAGAGCGTCTGAATGCTGAGAGGAGTTTGGCTGTCGGTGGTCAGAGAGGAGATTGGCCACCGGACAGCCAAATTCCTAGGGAAGATCATCTTCCCTACTCCATCCCCTTCCAGCTCCCCATCCATCCTGCTGAGCGCCACCTCCACCACTCAGTAAAACCCCTGCATTCACAATCTTCACGTTGATGTGTGACCTGATTCTTCCTGGATATTGGACAAAGACCTGGGTGCCAAGAGGGCACTGAGCTGGTGAACACTTAAGCCGTATGTGGATGGCAAAGCTAAAAGAGCACACGGTAAGACAGGCCACACCCATGTGGGCTTTGGGAGTCACAGGCACTCACCTCTAAATGCTACCACGGGGCTGGAGCCCCAAAGCACTCGTCTAAGCTCATGTACCTGCCAGTCTGCACGCTCCCCATCCTCCCCGTCCTGTAAGGGGTTTGAGTGTGCAAAGGGGTCATTAGGTTACGGTATTTAAACATATGGCTCGTTGCCTATTGTATTCAGAAAACACAACTGCTAAAATGAAGAATCCTAGTGTATCTGTAATCGTTTTCCTCTCTTTATCTCTGTAATTAATGCCAAAGCTGAAAACAAAACAAAACTAAACTAAAACGCTATGCTACCACCCCTATTAAGCAGTCTGGAGAACACAGGTTTACTTTGCTCCAGTTTCCTTGATTTTTCTGTCTCTGTCCACAGCTTCTCATGAATGAGGAGGTAACATGCCATCAAGTGATGGTTGCTATGAAAGTTGCAAGCCCCTTGGACATACTCCACTGAGTTGCCTTGACCATATCACTTAAAAGAGTTACTAGAGTTAAACATTTCATTGCCTGCGCTGCAGCAACAGTTTTTGAAATATGGCTAGGTTGTCACTAACAGACAGTACCTTGCTTGACATAAAATTTATGCTTCATAGCTGAAGATAGTTACATGTCTATCAAAACAGCTGTAATAATGGAAAGTTAGCAGAGTGATAGCAGTCATCAGTTTTGTATTTTTAAAGCTACTGTCAGGACCTTTTATCCGGGAAAATTTCTTCCTAGTTATAGATTTGTTCCCTTAATGGCCACTCCCTTCTTTGCTAAATTATTGTGTATATATAATCTAAGATACCTATATTGGGGTAGAAAACTAACTCATTTGGTGACAGAGATAGAATATGTGGTCTATGTCCACGGCCCGTCTTTCACCTGAATTGTTATGTTTTATAGAGTTATTTAAAAGATTACTATTACCATTGGCCCCTTTCAAGCTGTGAATTTTGTATAAATCTTTCCATTGGCCCCTTTTAAGCTGTGAATTTTGTATAAATCTTTCTTCAGAGTTTCTCTTTCATTGGCTCACATAGTTGAAGAAAATATTGATGTTCAGGACTGCAAATGTTTTCTTGTTTTTGGCTTATGTCATAAATCTCATAGTGTACATTTGGCTTTTCACTTAGTGACACAAAACAATATTCATTCTGTGTCTTATAACTTGCACTTGTCCCCTCACTACTTTAGATTCCCTTCCATATCTGAAACATATTAAACTTTGCCCACTATGCGTCAAGTTTCTTAATAGATGGGTGATATTTCAGTGAAGTTGAGCACTGAAGGTGCCTAGCTATACTCTGGTTAAGTCAAGAACTGTATTACTTTCTTCAAAATGTCTAGCACATTATGTGTCAAATACATCTTGGCCTAGCTCTTTAGAGAATATTAGTTGCTGAATTACTTTCATCTCATGATATAATATTTTTATTATGCTGATGATTTTGAGGGGAAGCTAATTTCTCACTTTAAGGAAGAACTTAAACATTTTCAGTTCAATTTATGTGAGTGCAGCATTTCTCATGTCAGAGAACAACAGGTGCATTAACAGAAAAGTTAGCAGGTTGTTTTAGAAACTGTATTGTTAAAATACTTTCAGAGTGGAAACTTTGGGGATCTTGGATGCTGTCATCTTTATTGAAACAAATAGCTTTAAAGACCACAAATATATACTACATGCACACTCACACAGTCACCCACCCAATACTGTTGCTATTAATTACCACATTTAGTCACTAGGGACAGACTAATGAAACTTTTTATTAACACAATAGAAGCACAACGTACAAAACAATCTGTTTAATTCCAAGTAAAAAGCTCATTTGCCTGATGTGTCTCAGAAGGGAAACAAGAAACTCGGAAATTGTAACTTGCCAAATACTAAATGGATGGACACCTTCTGTCATGAGATTTCTGAAGCTCTCAAGATTGGAAATGTTTAAACAAAGTCAAATTTATTTCATTGGTAAAGTTACTTTGAAAAGATCAGGTAGGATAATTCTTATTTGCAGGCACATAAAAAAGTATCTTGGGAATTCGACTGATATTTAGTATTAATACAAGATTTGTGGAATAAAAGAAAAGATGTAGTGTAAAATAAAAATATGTGTTGCATTCAGAGTGTCTATACATAAAAACACACATATATCATGTATATATTTTGATATAGGTTTATATTTTTAAAGAAAATAAGCAAAAAGTATTATTTATAATATTTCAACCCACAGTTTATAATTTTCAAAGTTGAGCTTAAAATTTTAAATGAAATGAATTCTGTGAAAAAAACTATAGGTGAAGCATTTAATCAATTAATATACAAATGTGCAAGAGATTAGTACAAATTAATTTTAACATATTTGCAACAGTTTTCCAAAATCCTTACATTATCATAAACTGCAGACTTCCTCAGTTATGATGGTACAATTTACTTTTTTTTGACTGTACAATAGTATGAATGCCATCTGCATGCAGTGATCCACATTTAAAAACATACTTAAGAGTACCCATACAATCATTCTGTTGTTTACTTTCAGTTCACTATTCAATAAATTGCATGAGATATTCAGCACTTTATTATTAAATAGGCTTTGTGATAGATAATTTTGCCCAAATATTAATGTAAGTGTTGTGAGGATGTTTACGATAGGCTATGCAAAGGTGTGATGTTTGTAAGTTAGGTGTATTAAGTGCATTTTTGACTTACAGTATTTTCAACTTACGATGGGTTTATTGCGATGTAACTCCATCGTAAGTCAAGGAGTATCTGTATTCATGTAACAGAAATAACAGATTCATTTTAAAAACAACCACCATTATAAAAGGAAAGACTATACCTCTTAAAATTCTTAAGCACTAATATATATTTTATGAGAAAAGAAATAATCATGCCAAACAAATTAAATGTCCCAAACAAATTAAACTGTTTTTTATTTTAACAAATAAGCATATATTTCAAGTTTGAAGATATTGTTTACTTTATTACTTAGGTTATTGTTTAACCTAACGTTAAAACAAATTATAAATCAGATTATGATAATTAACATGGCACAGAGTTAAAGTATTTATTGTTAATAACTCACTTAGCATAATAGGCATGTTTAGCCTAAGTAACTGATGTCACAATATTTTTACGCCTAGGAGGAATTCTTTTTATATTAGCTCTCAAAAGAGATAAGATTCTCTCCACGTGGTTTGGGCTTACCCCTTTGACTGAGAACATGCCACTTGTTACTAGAGGTTGATGTATGACTCAACTTAGAGTTGAGGATGAAAAGTGGGGATCATAGCACCTGCCTATACCCTGGTACAGATCATACGATGTTGATTGATTTATTTGTGGAGTCAGGGTCTCGCTGTGTTGCCCAGGCTGGAGTGCAGTGGCACGACCATGGCTCACTGCAGCCTTGAACTCCTGGGTGTGGTGGTGCGCACCTGTAGTCCCAGCAACTCTGGCAGGCTGAGGCAGGAGAATCGCTTGAACTCAGGAGGTGGAGGTTGCAGTGAGCCGAGATTACACCACTGCACTCCAGCCTGGAGACAAAGTAAGACTCCATCTCAGAAAAAAAAAAAAAAAAAAAATTAAATTAAAAAGTTCTAGTATCTAAAATGAGCAATATCGCCAGGCACAGTGGGTCACACTTGTAATCCCAGCACTTTGGGATGCAGAAGTGGGTGGACCATCCGAGTCAGAGGTTGAGACCAGCCTGCAGTGAGCCGAGATTGCACCACTGCACTCCAGCCTGGGAGACAGAGTGAGACTCCATTTCAAAAAAAGAATTAGCCAAGCGTGGTAGCATGCACCTGTAGTCCTAGCTACCGGGGAGGCTGACGGGGAAGGATTCCTTGAGCCCGAAGGTCAAGGCTGCAGTGAGCCTTGTTTGCACCACCTCACTCCAACTTGGGCAAGACCCCATCTCAAAAAAGAAAAAAAACCCCACAAAAACAAAAAACAAAACAGAACAGAACAGCATCACTTCCTTATCATTAGTTTGAAGGAAGTGAATTGCCTGTAAAAGTTTCCATTTTCAAAAAAAGTATTAAAATATAGTGTAAAGCCAGGCACGATGGCTCATTCCTGTAATCTCAGCACTTTGGGAGGCTGAAATGGATTGCCCCAGGAGGTCGAGGCTGCAGCTGAGCGATCCTCCCGCCTCAGCCCGGCAAGTAGCAGAGACTACAAGTGCGTGCCACCATGCCCAGCTAATTTTTTATATTTTTGTAGAGACAGGGTTTCACCATGTTGCCCAAACTAGTCTGGAACTCCTGATCTCAAGCGATCCACTCGCTTCCGCTTCCGCCTCCACCTCCCAAAATGCTGGGATTACAGGCGTGAGCCACGGGGGCTGGCCTAATTACTTTCTTCAGTCTGAGCGTGAAGGCTGGAAGAAAAGCTCTCACTTGCATATAATTTTTTAGAGACAGAGTCTCCCTCTGTTACACGGGCTGGAGTGCAACGGCGCAATCTCAGCTCACTGTAACCTCAACCTCCCGTGCTTGATCGCTTATATAATCTCAGCTCACTGTAATCTCAACCTCCCGGGCTCGATCGCATATATACACACATATATTTGTTTGTTTAGGCAGAGTCTTGGTCTGTTGCCCAGGCTGGAGTGCAGTGGCCCGATCTCCGCTCACTGCAACCTCCGCATCCCGGGTTCAAACAATTCTCTGCCTCAGCCTCCCGAGTAGCTGGGATTACAGGCACCCGCCACCACGCCCGACTAATTTTTGTGTTTTTAGTACAGATGGGGTTTCAGTGAAACCATGCTGGCCAGGCTGGTCTTGAACTCCTGACCTCGTGATCCACCCGCCTCGACCTCCCAAAGTGCTGGGATTACAGGCGTGGGCTACCTCGCCCAGCCGATCGCTTATATTTTTAAAAAGATGTTTTCTTCGTTTCCTAGCCCCTTCTACCTCGCCACAAAGTTTCAAAGACTTAATGCTATTACAAAAGGCCGTCAGAGGTCAAGCTCAGCGGTGCAGCTCCCTCATGCCCGGCAGCCTCACAGGGGGCCGACCCTGCCCAGGATGAGCGGCGCCAGGTAGCCGGGGACGCTCCCGGGGGTCCCCGGGCCCTGGCTGGGGGAGGTGTTGTGGGACGCACTTACCCAGGCTCAGGAGAGGCGAGTGGGCGGCTGGGGCTGCAGCTGGAGCTGGCCATTGAGGAGCTTCCGCGCGACAGTGCGATCGGTTGCACCTTCTGCGACAGGTGCCAGCCGGTTGGCGCGCAGCGCCTGCTAGGGCAGAGTCTGGCCCTTGCTGCGCCTGGCCCCGAAGACCGGGAAGTCGTAAAGCTCCTCCTCGCAGCGTATGTGCGGCTGCGGCCGGGCGGAAGCCTCGGGACACAGAACTGCCAGCTCAGCAGCCGGTTACATCCCGACCGGCCACCCGTAGCCAGCGTCCGCTCATGCGCGCTCCTGGAAGACCCAGCAGGCCCGCCGCGAGTTCCGATTGGCTCCGCGTGAGTGGCGGTCCCCTGAGACGTCACAAGGGCGCGCCTTCCGTGACGTCACAAGGGCGCGCCTTCCGTGACGTCACAAGGGCGCGTCTTCGCCGACACCGTAGAGGTGGGCGTTCGGCGACGTCACAGGCGCCGGGTGTTCGGCGACATCACCGGGGCGCTACAGCGCTTGGGGCTGGGCAGTCTTCTCGTCAGAGTGGGGGCTGGTAACAGCGACCTCCCCGCCAGGTCTGTGTGTTGCGGGCTGAAGAAGGGTAGCTGAAAAATTCAGACCCAGCACAGTGTTTATGTTCGTCAAAAATAGAAAACTATGTCTGACGCCGCTGAGGCGAGAGGACCCTTCAGGGCAAGAGCAGCCTAGCAACATGGTGCAACCCCATCTCTGTAGTCCTACCTCAGCCCCCCAGCTACTTGAGCCCAAAGGTTCAAGGCTCCAGTGAGCTATGATCCAACCATAGCATTCCAGCCTGCGAGATTGAGGTAAACCCTGTCTAAAAAAATTAAGAAACTATCCAAGTGTGCAACAGGGAGGGACTGCTAAATAAAACATGAGGCTGGCTGGGCCCTACTGTAATCCCAGCACTTTGGGAGGCCGAGGCGGGAGGATGGATGGCTTGGGCTCAGGAGTTCGAGACCAGCCTGGGCAACATGACGAAACCCTGTCTCTACAAAAGATACAAAAATTAGCCGGGCGTGGTGCGCACCTGGCCTAATTTTTGTATTTTTCTAGAGATGGGGGTGGGGGGGGCTCGCTATGTTGCCCGGGCCAGTTTCGAACTCCTGAGTTGAAGCGATCTTCTCACCTTGGCCGTCAGAGTTGTCGGGATTACAGGCGTGAGGGACCGCGCCCCACCTGGGTTAGGCTACTTAATAACAGAAGAAAGTGCTTCGCCAGGCTCAGTGGCTGACGCTTGTAATCCCAACACTTTGGGAGGCCGAGGCGGGTGGATCACCTGAGGTCGGGAGTTGGAGACCAGCCTGGCCATGGTGAAATCCAGTCTCTACAAAAAATACAAAAATTAGCCAGGCGTGGTGGCGCATGCCTGTAGTCCCAGCTGCTTGGGAGGCTGATAAAAGGAGAATTACTTGAACCCGGGAGGCGGAGGTTGCATTGGGCCGAGATCACACCACTGCACCCCAGCCTGGGCGACACAGCGAGACTCCAGTTTGACACCAGCCTGGGCAATATAGTGAAACCCTGTCTCTACAAAACAAACAAAAACCCAGGCGTAACTGTGTCCACCTGTGGCCCTAGCTAGTTAGGAGGCTGAGGCAGGAGGATCACTTGAGGCCAGGAGCTCAAGGCTGCAGTGAGCTATGGTAATCCCACTGCTTCCCATCCTGAGCAATAGAATGAAAGCATGTCTCTAGATAGCTAGCTAGCTAGATAATTGATATGTAGTTTTGAATCAAATTTTTTCCCTAGATTTGAACATGTTTTTCTAAAGTAGCATTCAACACATCAGCATTTTACAGTGTTATTAGTTGTTAATATGATTTTTTTCTGAAATACAGTATCCTTTACAAAAGCAGTTTTGTCTTTCAAAGTACATAGATAAGGCCCTCAAGTGAATTTGTCTGATGTTGGCAACCTTGGTACCATTTTGTCCACTTGATTGGAAAAGTTAGTCAATAATTTCAGGTCACTGTTGGCCTTAGAAGAAGAGCCCAAAGGCAACAAGCAAAGGCGCTGGTGTCCAGTCGCCTTCTAGAAGCATTTTCACTTTCCTTTAAGGTTTCCCTTGATGAACATAGAAGTACTGTATGTAGAATTGACCCAGTGCTGCCCTGGCAACTTTGTATATTAGGCCAAATTTACATTGCTTACCTTTATGAGAGGCACCCTGATAGGCTAGTGGAGTTACACACAAAGTCTGATCTCAGCTGCACTGTCCAGAGATGCAACACAGTCCAATCAAAGAACATTCTCTGAGCCCGTTTCTTTAGCTGTAAAAGAATAACATACCCATCTAAGAAGGCAGCTTATTGTATTTGATTGGTCTTTTATTTTCTATGAAACTGTGTTTAACACAGTAATTATTTTCATTTGTATACTTCATTTGTGTTGTGTTTTTGGTTTTAGTTTTGTTTTTGAAATGGAGTCTTTTTTTTAGTGGTTTTTCGTTTTGTTTTGTTTTGTTTTGTTTTTGAGATGGAGTCTTTCTATTGTCACCCAGGCTGGAGTGCAGTGGCATGATCTCTGCTCACTGCAACCTCCACCTCCCAGGTTCAAGTGATTCTCCTGCCTCAGCTTCCTGAGAAGCTGGGATTACAGGTGCCCGCCCCCACACCCAGCTAATTTTTTAAATATATTTTTAGTAGAGATGGGGTTATAACATGTTGCCCAGGCTGGTCTCAAACTACTGACGTCAAGTGATCCACCCGCCTTGGCTTCCCAAGTGCTGGGATTATAGGCATGAGCCACCGCGCCTGGCTTGTTTTCAAATAAGGGTTTCTTGGCTAGGCATGGTGGCTCACGCCTGTAATCCCAGCACTTTGGGAGGCCAAGGTCAGTGGATCACCTGAGGTCAGGAGTTCGAGACCAGCCTGACCAATATGGAGAAACCCTGTCTCTACTGAAAATACAAAATTAGCCAGGTGTGGTGGTGCATGCCTGTAATCCCAGCTACTCAGGAGGCTGAGGAAAGAGAATTGCTTGAACCCAGGGGGCAGAGGTTGCAGTGAGCTGAGATCGCACCATTGCACTCCAGCCTGGGCAACAAGAACAAAACTCTGTCTCAAAATAAAAAAAAGATTTCTTAAAATGATATTTTCAGTATTTTATAGATGATGTGTAAGCAGCAATCTTAATAGGATGTTACCCAACACTTTGCGAGACTGGCAGCTGATTTGATCCAGATGTCTCTAATTCTTTTTTCTTTTTCTTTTTCTGTTCTTTTTTTTTTTTTTTTTTTTTTTTTGACAGCCTTGCTCTGTTACCCATGCCGGAGTTCAGTGGCACGATCTTGGCTCACTGCAACCTCCACCTCCCGGGTTCAAGAGATTCTCCTGCCTCAGGCTCCCGAGTAGCTGGGATTACAGGCGTCTGCCACCATGCCCAGCTAATTTTTTGTATTTTTGGTAGAGACAGCGTTTCACCATGTTGGCCAGGCTGGTCTCGAACTCCTGACCTTAGGTGATCTGCCTGCCTCGGCTTCCCAAAGTGTTAGGATTACAGGCGTCAGCCACTGTGCCTGGCCCAGATGTCTCTAATTCTAACATGAGATGTATTGCAGGATCATAGCAGAGTGAGTTGCTGATGTATCCAGAAGGAAACAAGCATGGAACTCTCACGACAGCTGTCCTGAGAAGTGTGTGTGTGCTGTGCTTGAATATCTCACTGCTCATTTATACACAGGCTTTCTGGTGACTGAGTTAACAGTATCTGTTTCATAAATAATGTAGCCCTCTTTCTTTCTTTCTTTCTTTCTCTCTCTCTCTTTTTTTTTTTTTTTTTTTTTTGAGACAGGGTCTTGCTCTGTTACCCAGGCTGGAGTGCAATGGTGCAGTCTTGGCTCACTGCAACTTCAGCCTCCTGGGTTCAAGCGATTCTCCTGCCTCAGCCTCCCAAGTAGCTGGGATTACAGGCATGCGCCACCACGCCTGGCTAATTTTTTCTTTTTTTTTTTTTTTGAGATGGAGTTTCGCTGTTGTTGCCCAGGCTGGAGTGCAATGGCACAATCTCGGCTCACCACAATCTTTGCCTTTCGGGTTCAAGGGATTCTCCTGCCTCAGCCTCCCGAGTAGCTGGGATTACAGGCATGTGCCACCACACCCGGCTAATGTTGTCTTTTTAGTAGAGACGGGGTTTCTCTATGTTGGTTAGGCTGGTCTCAAACTCCTGACCTCAGGTGATCTACACGCCTCAGCCTCTCAAAGTGCTGGGATCACAGGCATGAGCCATCGCTCCTGGCCTAATTTTTGTATTTTTAGTAGAGAGGGGGTTTCACTATGTTGGCCAGGCTGGTCTCGAATTCCTGACCTCAAGTTATCTGCCTGCCTCGGCCTCCCAAAGTGTTGGAATTACAGGCGTGAACCACCGTGCCTGGCCAGCTCTATTTCTTTAAGCCTACATGTTTTGCACTTGTTAAAAGTATTTGAACATACAATTACTCAGCTTCCCTTGTTTAGCTTGAATTTTGTATAATCTTAAATATTTTTTCCAATCTAAGCTTTATTTTATCCTGTTTCTTCTATATTTGTATAACTTCAGGTGGCTATCTTCATTGAAAGTTTTTTCTCAAAAGCCTTAAAATAGAACATAGTTCTTGGCAGCAATTTGAAAGTTATTTGAGGAGAAGGGGAGACTTACAGTGATGATTCAAATGAAGCAAACTAAAAAGTAATGAAGCAAGAGAGAGGAAAAAGCAGTATTCACTTGAGCACATCCCAAAAGAATAACATTTCAAATGTAACTAGAAAAAAGTATGCTGAAGTTCGCAATACAGAAATAATTATTAATAAGATAGCTTTAAAGCCCTGCTCAGCTTTTGAATGTTGGGAATTGACCCAGAGGTGGCTGTAACCAAAGATGATTCCTTCAGTAATGACCATTTTTTCTTTTTCAAGATGATGATTATTCCCCACCTTCTAAGAGACAGAGATCAACGAGCCACCACAGCTACCAGTCCCAGAACCTGCCAATGCTGGGGAACGGAAAATGAGGGAGTTCAACTCTGGTAAGTTCTCAGCAAAATCCACGACCTTTTCCTTTATCTTCTGGACTCTCAATGTGACTGATGAAAGTTACCACATGCTCTGCAGGGGGAAATGGTTTAGCATGTATTACTACATTTTAATCACATCTTTGTAAAGCCAGGAGCATTTTGAAAGTCACGTTACAGACATTGTTTAAACATAGTCCGTACTTACCAAAGTATAGGACATTGTATCATCTCATATTAATTAGTTAGTTGGCTCAAAATTAGTGCTAATGAGTTAGTAATTCAGTGATTTCTGTTAGCGTTAAGACCTTTATTTCAGAACTATTTCACCTCTTGGTTTTCATTTTTGCTGTGTGTCACTGCCTGCCGGCTGCTAATTTATTGACTCCCAGTGAATCATGTGTCCCGTGAAGGCACTCAGTATTAGTGGCAAATTATGTTGATGATTTGTATTTTGAATAAATAGTTTGAATACACAGAACATTAAGCTTGTATACATTTTGAAAATAGTATTTTAATATTCTACTGTGTCATAGTCACAATGATTGGATATATATTGAATTTATATGTACTTTAAGTTGTTATATGTTTATGGTCTTTAGCATTCTAATGTGCAATTGTATATCTGTTAAGTCTTTTTTTTTTTTTTTTCAAGATTAGACTCTGATTTATTGAGGCATTTGTTTGATGCCACATTGAGTGGCCCAGGCTTTGTGTAGGGGTTGAGGTTAAAGCAGGAAGAAGGGTGGTGAGAGGCAGGGGTACCAGGATTAGGTTGGAATACCTGGGGGTGCTCTGAGGCTCCCCAAGTTTCCCTGGTCTTGGCCGGCTGTGCTGCTGGCCTGAGCATCTGATGGGCCTGCAAGGGTGGTTCAGGGGCTAGGGCAGGGACTTTGGAGTCACGCTGTTGGTTTTGAATCCAGACTCCTACACTTGGTAGCTGTGAACTCTCCATGCCTCAGGGACCTGCAGAACTGAGCTCTGTCTGAGCCAGGTTCCATCCAGGCACTGCGGATCCATCCAGAGGGGCACTGCCTCAGGTTGCTCACTATTCACTGCCTTCTCAAGCAGACCCTTGTCTCCTTCTAGGCCCTCACAATCCAGTGGAGGAGACGAAAATCATCTGCCTCTGTCCCTCTGGGCACGCCTCATGCCAGGTTGCATCTGTGGACAGGGGCCATGCTCCTGGGCTTCGAAAGTTGGAGAAAGCTGCCAGGCTCAGGTGGGTACATCACAGCAGCTGCTGCCCTCTGGACATAGTGACAAAAGAACACTCTGGGCCTGGAGCCCTGGTCTGGGGCATTGGGCAAGGCTGTTGCACTTCTCTGAGCCCATTTCCCCATCTGGAAAGTGTGCTGATTGTATCTCCCTGTGGGCACTGAGGGCTCAGTGTTAGTTTGAGAGCCAGCATCTGGGGCTTGGGCTGTAATTCCCCGTCAGCCGCATAGCTGCAGGGAACCAGGGACTTTGTTGGGATTACCCTAGGCATCAGTCTAGCTTCCTGCCCCTGGCTTGGGCTCAGCACCTGAAGTAGTCTAGGGGGTAGGTGGTCCTGGTGGGGGCTGGGGCTTTTCGCCAGACTGAGGTCACACCCAGAGCCAGAAATCTTGGTGCCTGCTCTGGGCAAAGGTGCCAGCCTGTGCGACAAGAGTGAAACTCCGTCTCCAAAACAAAAACAAAAACCCTTGCATCATTTCAAGGGGCTCACACCTCCCTAAGGGCCTGGTAATTGGCTGGCTCTGGCCTGCATCTGGCCCCGAGGGTGTAGGTAACTCCCCACCTTACCTGGTTTCTTCCTGCCAGGGCCAATCTTCAGACCTCAGGACTTTGCAGCCTATCCCACCTCCCCTCTGTCCAGCCTTGAGCCCTTGTGGGCCCAGCACTTTTTCCAGGCTGTCTCCTGGTTGTCCTTCTGCCTCGAGGCCTGGCTCATGCTGCACCCCCTCCCTCTCACCAAGACCCACAAGGACCACTCCACACCCAGCTCAGCCCCATCCCCTCAGAGAGTCCTTTCTCTTTCCTCAGGTGGCCAGGTGCATATCTTGGTGTGAGGCCCTTCACTGTATCTGGGAATGCCTACTGGTGACCTCGGTGACAGAGACCAAGGCATTTACCTGATATGAGTGTCTTGGTTCACTGTCTACATGGCTAGGGAGGGAGTCAATAATAGGCTTTTCACTTGCTGCAAGGGCCAGTTCTCCTGGCCCCATGGCTCTAGGGATGGAGGATGCTGCAGGAGATGCACCGCTCACTTCCCAGCTGAGGACTGTGGGTCATCTCAGGACGATTTCACAGTCCCCACATGCCCCACCCCCTCAGCTCTGCAAATACCAAGTAGTGCAGCCTGCCTAGGGGATGATGGGCTCGAGAGTGCCCAGGTAGTGCCCAGAGTGCCCTTGGCAGGCCTCTCACCTAGCTGCTTCCACAGCTGTGTAGCAAGAGTTCTAACCTTTTTTGACCCTGAAGCCTGCTGAGAATAAGAGCTGTGGACTGTTTTCCCAGAAAGGCATGTTCATGCTCTCCACACAAAACCTTTCATCGTGGCCAAGCACAGTGGCTCATGTAATCCCAGAACTTTGGGAGGTGGAGCCAGTCGGATCACCTGAGGTCAGGAGTTCAAGACCAGCCTGCCCAACATGGCAAAACCCTATCTCTACTAAAAATACAAAAAATTAGCCAGGCGTGGTGGCAGCCACCTGTAATCCCAGCTACTCCGGCAGCTGAGACAGGAGAATCACTTGAACCCGGGAGGCGCAGGTTATAGTGTGGTGAGATCACGCCA
Source organism: Pongo pygmaeus (assembly GCF_028885625.2). Classification (NCBI taxonomy): domain Eukaryota; kingdom Metazoa; phylum Chordata; class Mammalia; order Primates; family Hominidae; genus Pongo; species Pongo pygmaeus. The sequence goes on from NC_085930.1 coordinate 205,229,780, forward strand.
CTGCACTCCAGCCTGGGCGACAGGAGCGAAACTCTGTCTCAAAAAAACAAAACAAAACAAAACCTTGCATCCTTTCAGAGGGCTCACACCTCCCTAAGGGCCCAGTAATTAAATCCCCTGGGCCTGAGGGTGAGAAACTTTGTCTCAGTTTTCCCCGAGTGATCAGCCCAGGGGTAAGGAAGGAGAAGCCAGAAAGCAGGACCCATGAGAAGGGCCCCCTCCTGGAGTTTGAGGCCCACTCCCTCCTGCCCCTGCCTCTCCTCTGTCCAGGACTCCTCCCTGCTGTGCCCCACTCCTGGGGCTATAACCATGGGGAGCTGTGGTTTTCTACAGGCCCCTGGGCACAAAGTAGGCAGGCTCACCTGGAGGTGATCAGAGTAACATGGCAGGAAGTGAGGGGGAAAGCCGCCCTGGAACTGTGCCTCTCTGCCCCCGATGTCACTGGCGTGCACTCCTCCCTCCCCTCACTCAGGCAGTGGCATGAGTTCCATGTGAGCACTGTCCTGCTCCCTCTGCTGCCTCTTTTTTTCCTTGGGGCTACCATAACACTTTCCCTTCCCCAGCCCTGCCAACCTGGTGGGACATTGGGCTTCCCTCTTACAGGGTCCTGGGGACAGGCCCATCCTTTATCATACCCACAGAGAGACCCTTTTTTTCTTCAGGACCTGGGGAGCAGCCAGGTTCCATGAGTTAAATGCAGATCTGAACCAAGCTGGGATTGAGGTACACACTCTCCTCTACTGAAAAGTAGCTAGGGATTCCAACTAGGTAAGTAGGAGAGTGGGGCAGAGCCAGACCAGACAAAGACTGATCACCTGGAAAAAGCCTGCCATCAAAGATCTTGGCAAATGCTGGGTGCGGTGGCTCACTCCTGTAATCCCAGCACTTTGCGGGGCTGAGACAGGTGGACTACTTGAGGCAAGGAGTTCGAGTCAAGCCTAGGCAACATGGCAAAACCCCATCTCTACTAGAAATACAAAAATTAGCTAGGCATGCTACACTCCTGTAATCCCAGCTACTCAGGAGGCTGAGGCAGGAGAATCACTTGAACTGGGGAGGCAGAGGTCGAAGTGAGCCAAGATTGTGCCCCTGCACTCCAGTCTGGGAGACAGAGTGAAACTGGGCCTCAAAAAAAGAAAAGAATATGGCCTTGGCAGAGAGGGGCCAGCCCGGCAGTGCCTTTCCTTGGGTTTCTCCTGGGTAGGCCTCTGCCATGAGGAGGCGCTTCCTTCTGCCTGTCCGTGGCCCACAGCAATGGAATGTCTGCTTCTGGGGGTTGGGTGGGAGACTGCTGGCAGAACTGGAAACCTTCAGGTGGGGTTTTTTTGTTTTGTTTTGTTTTCGAGATGGAGTGTCGCTCTGTCACCCAGGCTGGAGTGCAGTGGTGGAATCTCAGTTCACTGCAACCTCCGCACCTGTGGGTTCAAACAGTTCTCCTGTCTCAGCCTCCTGAGTAGCTGAGATTACAGGCATGTGCCACCATGCCCGGCTAATTTTTGTATTTTTTGTATAGATGGCATTTCGCCATGTTGGCCAGGCTGGTCTCGAACTCCTGACCTCGAGTGATCCACCCACCTCAGCCTCCCAAAGTGCTGGGATGACAGGCATGAGCCACTGAGCCCAGCCCCTTCAGGGGGGTTTTGAGGCTTCACTACAATACCAGTTTCCTGTGGCTGCTGCAACAAATTACCACAAACTTAGTGACTTAAAACAACCAAAATGTATTCCCTTACAGGTCTGAAGGCCAGAATTCTCCAGTAAGTCCTGCTGAGTCAAGGTGGGAGCAGGGTTGGTGGCTTCCGAGGCTCTGCGGGAGAATCCGTTTCCTGGCCGTGGAGGTGGCCTGCTCTCCTCAGCTTGTGCTGCCCGTCTCAAAGGACTGGAGATTCCTGCTCTGTCACTACACCTCCCACCCTCTCCATCACCTGCTCTGCTCTTATAAGGATCCAGGTGAGTACATCAACCCCAAAAGCCAAAGGCCCTTAACTTCATTATATCTGCAAAGCCCATTTTGCCATATAAGGTCATGTTCACCAGTTCCCGGGATTAGGATATGGGCATCTTGGGGGCATCAGCCCGCTACAGCTAGGCTGCAAAATGGTTACACCCTCCTGGTGTTTCAGTGATTGGGAGAAAAAGGGTTGGCATTTTTTGCTTAGGGGTCCCTCTTAAACTTGTATCTGTAAGGTCTGGGGTCCCACTTAACCTTGTGTTTTTGTTTTTGTTTTTTTGAGGTGGAGTCTTGCTCTATCATCCAGGCTGGCAGTGGCGTGGTCTTGGCTCACTGCAATGTCTGCCTCCTGGGTTCAAGTGATTCTCCTGCCTCAGCCTCCTGAGTAGCTGGGACTACAGGCGCCCGCCACCATGCCCTGCTGTTTTGTATTTTTGGTAGGGACGGGGTGGGGGTCGGGCTAGGGAGGGGGGGTTTTGGCTATGTTGCCCTGAGCTCAAAGCGATCCGCCTGCCTCTGCTGCCAAAGTGTTGGGATTCCAGGCCTGCACCACTGCACCTGGCTGCTGTAAAGTCTTATTTCACACAGCTGACACATGTTTTAGGAAGTTTGCTAAAAGCCCCCTGGAGACCTCCTCATTGTGACCTCCCTGTTGTTGTGTTTAATTTGATTGAACTTTTCTGCCCTCCTGCTTTTCAGCTTCTCTAATAGTCTCCCATTAAATCAATTCTAAGAACCACCAAAAAAGGAAAATTTTTTTTTTGAAAGCAGTAAAATGACATGGACTGTTAGAATGTAAAGTATATGAAATAAGTCATTATATGTTAGTGCTGCTCTGACATAGGGACGCATTATTGAGAATCAACTTTTGCTTGATTTTCAGAGAAATGGAATAATCGTGTTGCTGATCTACGTAAACAAATTCAAGAATTGTCTGAAAGAAAATATGGTATGTCTAAACTGGAAAAGTCCTGTAATCTTATGTTCATGGGCATTTGCACAATGGAGTTACTGTTCATCATGGGGGTACCATGAACAAGCCCAGGGCTGCCGGCGAGTCATGCCATCCTTACACATTTCTCCTTGTAAGGTGGTTTGTAGTGTCTACACACTTTGTTTCTAGATTGCTGCAAAGCTGAGGAAATGTTGTATTTCTTTAATTATTAGTTAGCATTTCTTTTAAACTTTCAGTATGGAGATTGGAAATTTATTTACATATTTATTGCAAAGCCCTGGATCTTAGGGATTTCATTGAATTATTTATTTATTTTTTTTGAGACGGAGCCTCACTCTGTCACCCAGGCTGGAGTGCAGTGGCACGATCTCGGCTCACTGCAACCTCCACCTCCCGGGTTCAAGCAGTTCTCTGCCTCAGCCTCCCGAGCAGCTGGGATTACAGGCGCCAGCCACCGCGCCTGGCTGATTTTTGTATTTTTGGTAGAGACAGGGTTTCATGATCTTGGCTAGGCTGGTCTTGAACTGCTGACCTCCTGATCCACTCACCTCAGCCTCCCAAAGTGCTGGGATTACAGGTGTGAGCCGCCATGCCTGGCCAAATGTTTTGTTTTTAAATGAATTGTTTCTCTTAGTCTGCTTTGTTAAATTTGGAATTCATCTGGGCGCAGTGGCTCACACCTGTAATCCCAGCACTTTGGGAGGCCAAGGCAGGCAGATATCTAGGTCGGGAGTTCGAGGCTAGCCTGACCAACATGGAGAAACCCCGTCTCTACTGAAAATACAAAATTAGACGAGCGTGGTGGTGCATGTCTGTAATCCCAGCTATTCGGAAGGCCAAGGCAGGAGAATCACTTGAACCCAGGAGGCAGAGGTTGCGGTGAGCCGAGGTTGCACCATTGCACTCTAGCCTGGGCAAAAAGAGCAAAACTCCATCTCAAAATAAATAAATAAATAAAATGTTCAGTACTCACCAAGATGCCCCTGTTGTCTCTACTTTTATCTTGATGCATCACTGAATTGATGTTAGATTTCAAATTCATCATTGCCCTTATACTATTCTATGCTGAAGCCACCTTTATATAATGATGAAAGAAATTAGCGATTTGTTATTATCCTCTCTGTTGGTATACATCAAATGCTCACCTAAAAAGAGCAACAACCAGTGGAAAACACATGATGTTTTTATTTGGATGACTACTTGTAACCTACTAGCAAACTATAAAATTGTATGATATGCAGAATTTTAACTGAATTGCTTTAAGTGGACATTTAAACATGATAAACCATATTGATGGTATTTACGTTAATATACTTAAAATGAACATTTTTCTTCATCATGAGTAATATAACCTACTCCTCAATGAAAACCTAGCATTAAATTTGCTAATGAATTCAATAACATTTCCATAATATTTTTAGTTACATGCTTAAGGTTCTCTTAGTGTTTCTCCCACTTTTTAATAGCTTATGCCTTTTTCGCCTTTGGTTTTTTTTTGGTTGATTTTAAAACAACAATCTCACAACATGTGACACCTGGAAACACTGTAACCTAGTGGTAAGACCATAGGCCCTGGGGACACAGGCTGGCCATGTCTCCTCTCCTGTCTGAGCTTTAGTATCCTCTTTTGCGGTGATGAGAACTGAAGATCTGTCCCGAAGATTTCATAAGATAGTAAAGTGCTTCGCATAATACCAGACATATAAATACACAGTAAATGCTTCCTCCTTATATTTTTATTGATTAATTGATTGAGACAGAATCTTGCTCTTTTGCCCAGGCTGGAATGCAGTGGCGTGATCGTGGTTTCTGCAACCTCCACCTCCTGGGTTCAGGCAATTCTCCTGCCTCAGCCTCGCGAGTAGCTGGGATTACAGGTGCCTGCCACCATGCCCAGCTAATTATTGTATTTTTAGTACAGATGGGGTTTTACCATGTTGGCCAGGCTGGTCTCGAACTCCCAACCTCATGATCTGCCTGCCTCGGCCTCCCAAACTGCTGGGATTACAGATGTGAGCCACTGTGCCCAGCCTGTCTTTTCTCTTCACACCCACAGTTCATGATGAAATATTAAATATGTACTAGTGGATATTACTTTGCTGAATATTGCCTAGTGAATATTAAGTATTCTCACCTTTCAGACATGAACTTATGAATTCAACAGGTGAAGATTTACAACTTGATAAATCAGCTTTGTGAGGTACATCTTCAGTCTTAAGTCAGATTAGAAGATTATGTGAAGTAATTAACACTTAACATTGATTTAATGGTAGCTTCCACATGAAATAGTATGCCTCTAAGTATTAATTATGTCCTAGGACAGGAGAATTCATGTTGTCAAAATTCTCATACTCTCTAGAACAATGAACTCATTTTCTTTTTATTAGTAGATATTGCATTTATGGGTAGACAAAACTGAAAGAACACTATTTGTTCTACCTTTGAGATGCAAGATTCATCTGGCATAATGCATTGAACAGGTTATTATTGAAGTCTACACCAGTCAACTGAATAAGCATTCATCAAATGTCCATGATATGCAGGACATAAGTTTTCTTTTAGAGTATGGAACCATGCATATTATCTTTTAATTAGATGATTTAGTTAGATATGTTTTTAAAGAAATAGAAATATAATTGATTTTCTTGTTTTGGCTCTGGAGTGGAGTGGGGATGAAACAGAATGGATTCACACTGTTTAGATTTACTAAAATGGAAGGATTGCAGCAAGATCATATCTGTAGTCTCCCCGTAGCAAATGTCACCTGCTAGCTGTTTTTTTTTTTTGTTGGTTTTTTTTTTTTGGTAAGTTGAAGTTTTGTTCTGTCGCTCACGCTGGAGTGCAGTGGTATGATCTCAGCTCATGGCAAGCTCACCTCCTGGGTTCAAGCAATTCTCCCTGCCTCGGCCTCCTAAGTAGCTGGGATTACAGGCCTCTGCCACCACGCCTGCCTAATTTTTGTATTTGTAGTAGAGTTGGGGTTTCACCATGTTGGCCAGGCTGGCCTCGAACTCCTGACTTCAGGAGATTGACCAGCCTCAGCCTCCCAAAGTGCTGGGATTATGGGTGTGAGTCACTGCACTTGGATTTAATGGGATATTTCACTACAGACTTTGGTAAACAGAATATTAGCATTTTTGGTGTTCTTTTTATTTTACTCATACTATTTTTCTTTGGACTCAATCACAATAACAGAATTAAAGATCAAAGCGTAAAAGTTAAAGAGCAGTACAGATTCAATAATTATTCTTTTCTACATACTGTGTTTAAATGATATCCCTTTTTCTTTTTGTTCTTATAGCTCGAGCTGTAAAAGCCAAAGATCCGGTGATGATCCCATACCCTTTTTTCCAGTCTCACGTTGAAGATTTTTATGTAGAAGGCCTTCCCAAAGGAATTTTTTTTTTTTTTTTTTTTTTTTTTTTTTTTTTGTTTGAGATGGAGTTTTCACTCTTAACGCCCAGGCTGGGGTGCAATGGCGCAACCTTGCTGGTCACTGCAACCTCTGCCTCCTGGGTTCAAGAAATTCTCCTGCCTTAGCCTCCCAAGTCGCTGGGATTACAGGTGCCCACCACCACACCAGGCTAATTTTTGTATTTTTAGTGGAGATGGAGTTTCACCATGTTGGCCAGGCCAGTCTCAAACTCCTGACATCAAGTGATCTTCCCGCCTCGGCCTCCCAGAGTGCTGAGATGACAGATGTGAACCCATGCCTGGCCAGGAATTTTGTTTTTTAGAAAGGCTTTCTACTAATGGAATTCCTGGCCTTGAGAGGATATTACTTTCGAAGGAAAGGATTTTTCTGTTATTTAAAGGTCAGATTCTTAGATTCTTATTGGACTATTATCTCTGTTATGAGTAATCCATCTTTAGTCATTCACCACTAGGGTTGTATTTAATTAAGTCTGAGTTATTTTATGGTGGTTTTGTTTTGTTTGTTTTGTTTTTACCGAATTTTGTTCTCATTGCCCTGGCTTGAGGGCAATGGCGTGATCTCAGGTCACCACATTCTCTGCCTTCCCGGTTCAAGCAATTCTCCTGCCTCAGCCTCCTGAGTAGCTGGATTTACAGGCATGCGCCACCATGCCTGGCTAAGTTTTTGTATTTTTAGTAGAGATGGTGTTTCACCATGTTGACCAGGCTGGTCTAGAACTCCTGACCTTGGGTGATCCACCCGCCTCGGCCTCCCAAAGTGCTGGGATTACAGGCATGAGCCACCACGCCCGGCCTGGGCCTGCTTCTTTCTCTTTTTCTTTTTTTTCATTAGCAGCTTAAAATTGGTGCCTTATTCAGACACAAGCAAAAGGACATTAGCCCAGCTTTGGAAATAGATGTGAGCCCATATATGATTTTCCTAGTTTCTCCTCCCCCTTTGCTTTTTGCTCTCTTGTTAGTATGTTAATTGTTTTCACTCTCTGAATCTTTTTTCCCCATTTCTTTGGCAGACATTTTTACTTGTCTTGGAAGAGTAGGTGAAGAGCTGTTTTTAGGACTCTTTGAAAGGGTACAGTATGGGTGACAGTCTTGGCTAATGGTAACATCCAGGGAGCTGGGGTCAGCGTGAGCTGGAATCAGTTCAAATTAGCAAAGCACTGGCACTCGGTGGCAGGAATACAAGTGACTGCAAAGTGTTAAACACATCTGGAAAGGGATACTGACATCATCCTCAGAATCTGTGGGGAGTTCACATAGCCAGTTAAGACCCATTCCTCTTTGGCCCTATAAAGATTCTTTAAAGAATAATACCCTTAGTGGTTTTCTAGCCAGCTTGCCTGCTCATTTATCTTTGAGGACGACATGCCTTGTGGAGCTCCACAGGCCCCAGAGGGGTATGGATTCTGCATTTGAAAGTGCTGGAGCTGAGAGACTGGGTCTTGGTGGACCACAAGAGGTCTGTTTCTCCTCTACTTATTGTTCCTTTTTTTCCCAGCAGCTGGCATTGCTGTTTAAATGGGTTGTTCTTTGCTGTTTTAAGTTGTTTCATAGTGTTGTGTCAGGATTTGGGTTTTCTGAATACTTTCCAAGCTGGTGACTTGAGTGGTGGTTAGGGAGGAGCTGTTTTAGGGCTGTTCCGGAGCTATAGAGGTCAGGTGTCTAGATACTCCCAGCTTGTCTGTTGAGGAAAATGCTGTTCTCATTGTGCTGTCTTTGGTGGTGCTGTGTGTGGCTCTTTAGATGTGGTTGGAGGTGAGCTGGGGGAGTTAATGAGATCTTTTTTAGGTGCTTTTGATAAAGTAGCCTGCACTACAGGATTCATTGTGCCTTTTTCCCTTAACCTGTGCATTTCTGTCTGCTAGCTTTCTCTGTCTTTCTCATGCCTTTGATTTTCCCAGCTCCTCTTGGTTGAATTAAGTGCTCTGCTATGGTTTAAATGTGTCCCCCAAAGTTTATGTGCTGGAAACTCAATCCTCAATGCAGCAGTTGGGGTGTGGGGCCTAATAAAATAGCCTTTATGAATGAGTTAATGTTGTTAATGTGGTAATAGATTAGTAATCACAGAGTGGGTGCATTATAAAACAGAATTCAGCCCCTTTTACCCTCTTGCTTTCTTGCACTCTCTTTTCCTTCTGCCTTCTGTAGTGGGATGGTGCAGCAAGAAGACCCTTACCAGATGCAGGCCCCTCAACCTTGGACTTCCTAACATCCAGAACTGTTAAGAAATAAAATTTATTCCTTTCCTTTCCTTTCCTTTTCTTCCTCCTTTCCCTTCTCCTCCCTTTTTTTCCCTTCCCCTCCCTCCCTCTCTCTCTCCCTCCCTCCTTCCCTCCCTTCCTCCTTCCCTCTTTCCCTCTTTCCCTTCCTTCCTTTCCTTCCTTCTCTTCCTTCCTTTCCTTCCCTCCTTCCCTCCTTCCTTCCTTTTTTCCTTTTTATAAATTATGCAGTCTGTGGTATTCTTTTATAGAAGCATGAAATGGACAAAGACAGACTCCATTTTCAAGAGCAAGCACTTTTGTAGTTTCTGAGCGAATTATGACTGCAAAGGAAGTTCTATAGATAGCCTCAGATCCACTACCTAGGAAGCATGCTACCAAGGAGACCTAGGATCTAGGATTTGATCAAGTGCTGGGCAACATGATACGGCTGCAATTTAGCACCTCTGTATATACCTCCAGTTGGCTCAGCCCATCAGGGCTAAAACTACCCCTCATATCCTAGTGTCTCTTGTAGGCAGAAGCCTTGCCTAAACCCTAAGCTGCTTGGCTCACATTCTATCATGTGCTTTTTTTGTAGGGGGTTCAAATACACACAAAAGAAATATGTTGAACCTCCATGCACCCAACCCGCAGATTAAGCAGTTACCTCCATTTTTCCAGATTTGTTTCATCTGCTTCAATCTCCCTAAAAATTTATGTTTGTACAGGAAAAACTGAATAAATGGCTAATTCTCCACCCTACCTCTCATCTTAAGTCACTTTTCAGAGTAGTGAGTTAGTGACCTAGTAACCTTCCCTCTAATGACCAGTAGTTTTTTTTCTGAATACCATTATAAACTCATAGATTATTGTTTGCATTTGATGTATTTCAGGCCATTGCAGTCTTTATTGTTTTGGATGCTTACATTGTCTCATCTAGGTTAATAATTATCTCTTCAAGTTGACTTTCATGTCTTTTTGATGTGATCCTGTTGGACTTTGATGGCTTCCTTGCTTTCTGGCAAAAAAGATGTTCCAGGATCAATATACTGCACCATACATGGAGTCAGCCATTTCTCTAGGGAACCTTGATTCCTTTTAGTAGAGAACACAGTTTGAGGTCTTGGACTGAATGACTTTTGTGAACCTCCTCTCCTGAGACTACAGCCTGCATCCCTGCATATAGCCCGTTTGGAGCTCTTGCTGGGCACCAACAGGTCTCCTAAAACTGCTATATAGTTCTGCCTCACTCTTACAAAGATTCATCTCTTGAGAGTTTTATGCTCTACCCCCAGATGTGGTCTTTCTGGTTCTGAAGCTTTTGCTTCAGTCACCCTGAATTTTGCCAGCCCTATGCATGCTATACCTTGGATTGCCAACTTGCCCTCACTGAAGCCAGTTTCTCTGGTTAGAATCGTTGCCCCAACCCATGCCTAATACTCTAGTAAACAAGGTTCTACCTGGGCTTAGGTTAACTTTTGCTCCTTTGGGCCCTGTGTTCTACCAGCATTCCATTTATCTGAAACTCTCCCTCACCTTAAGAACTTATCTGTTCTTTAATGATTTACTGCTGCTTCCTGGGTTCGAAAGAACCCAGTTCAGGAGTTTCTGTTTTAGTTTGAGATCTTATAGGCCTGTCTCATCAGGTTGGTGTCAGCCCAGCTAGGATTAGGCAGAATTGGGTGGGGGCTGTAGTGCATTTTTGGCACAGCATGTACCTATCTGACTAATTCTCCGTCTTTTCTTTCTTGTTGCAATTCATGGGTCTTAGCATCTTCTGAATGGTATTTAGTAGGTCATCCTGTTGATTTCCTGCTAGGGAGTAGCATACTCTGGCTCTGTACCATTGGCCAAGGGAGTTAAGGATAGATGAAGGGCTGCAGTTTTGTTAAATGGAACAACATGAAGTGATGGCATTGTAAAAAAAAAAAAAAAAAAAAAAAAAGGCTTGGCAGCAGGGCCCATTTGAATGGTTGGTCCTTGGCTCCTGTGTTGATATAGGCAGATCCTTGATGGGAATTTGGAATGATCCCAAATATGGTATTGGTACATCAAGTCATCCTCAAGGTTGTGTGTGTAACAGTCTTGAATGATGTTTTGTCAGTCTTTGGAGATTCTCTGTATAGGGTTTAATCATTTAGTTATTTCAGTTGAGCCTGTTTAGTTTCTTTGCAAGGAGATAAGAAATGTGAAAGAGATGCAGACATTAAGGAAAAAAGTCAGGAGCCTTGTTTCCCCACCCTCTGCTTGGGTTCTGGAACTGGACTCATAGGTGAGTAGTGAAGAGCTGGGCCCAAGCACATTAATCCTAGATCTAGCTCTGCTTTGCGCTCGCTCCAGTTCTTGTATCAAATTCACTTCAAGCCACCCAGAGTAGTATGTAGAGGAGTCATTCAGGACCGTGCTTATACTTCATTGTATCAAATGGGAGATCCAGTAATTTATAGCCTATTATTTCTGGAGCCTGGAGATGGCTCTGCATAAGGTTTGCTGAAGCAAATTTTATTACATTAGAAGAGAACCTAGCTGGCTGCGTCCTACACTGGAAGCTTTTAGATGCTAATAAGGAGGTCATGTAAAGGTCACAGAATGACTCTGGAATCCATTCCCCGCCAAGAAAGAATAATGACAATTCTATGTTGGCCTCTTTTCATTTCCCTTTGATTTTGAGTAATAAATTCTCTCCTCACTTCCCAGCTGAACGGTTTGGGAGTCTGTATTCCCTTGAAAGACTTTGGTCACATACCCATCAGATTAAATCAGGTGAAAACTCTTTGGCCTTCATGAATGTTGAAGGATTTCAAAGGGCTAATGGAAATTCTTCTAGAAGTAACTGCAACCTCCGCCTTCCAGGGTCAAGCGATTTTCCTGCCTCAGCCTCCCGAGTAGCTGGGATTACAGGCGTCCACCACTATGCTCAACTAATTTTTGTATTTTTAGTAGAGATGGGGTTTCACCATGTCGGCCAGGCTGGTCTAGAACTTTTGACCTCAGGTGATCCGCCTGCCTCAGCCTCCCAAAGTGTTGGGATTACAGGTGTGATCCACCGTGCCCAGTTAAACTTCAGTTTTTCATGTTCCATGCATAGGGCAGGGTCTTAGGGAGTGATTCATTCTAGCAGAACTCCCTGGATTTTAAGGCAGGTGTTCCATTTATTAATTGACAAAGGAGGCATATTTCTCCCCTGGTAACCCAAAGATTTAGGTCGTTTTCCCAGAGACTCCATTTCCACTGTGAGGGTTCTTGGAAAACTAAGCAGAGGATGAGGAAAAGTCTGTGAACAAGCTTGCTGGTTTCTCCCTGTCCTACAAAAGAGCATACGTCTTCTGTAACCCAGAAGGCCCTTTTGATTAGTCAAGGCTGGGCAGACTGAGATTAGGGGGGGGTGTGTGTGTGTGTGTGTGTTTGTGTGTCTGTCTTGAGACAGGGTCTCACTCTGTCACCCAGGCTGGAGTGCAGTGGTGAGATCAGAGCTCACTGCAGCTTCCACTTCCTGGGCTCAAGCGATCCTCCTATTTCAGCCTCCAGAGTAGCTGGGACTATACGAATGTTTTACCGCACCCAGTTCATTTTCTAATTTTTTGTAGAGATGAGGTTTCACCGTGTTGCTCAGGCTGGTCTTGAACTCCTGGCCTCACGGGATCCTCCTGCCTTAGTCTCCCAGTGGGCTGGGATTATAGGTATGAGCCACCTCACCTGACCTGCAACGATTTTTCAACAATGTAATTTCTCTTTTACAGAACCACCTAAGCTGAAGATTCCCTTGAGAACAAGTACTGTCCTGTGGTTTCATGACCTTTCTTCCATTTGTGGTTCTTGTGAAGTGGAATTTAAATGACATCTTATCAAGATGGATAAACCCTAGTTTCCCAGTGCTGGAATATAGAAAATGATGGACAAGTAAATCCCACTCAGCACCCATAGTCCAGGCATGGGGACCTCAACACACCTGAGCCCCAGACATCACCTTTCATTGTGAGTAGCTCTGAGATGACACTTCTGCTGTTCCCAATTCCAGCATTAATTGAATTAGATAGTTATTTTATGAAGAATTTTCATATGCCACAATCCTGACCATATCTTCAAGTGAACAGAAAAATTCTATTAAAAAGTCAACCTTCTGTCTCACTCTGTTGCCCAGACTGGAGTGCGGTGGTGCAATTACGGCTCACTGCAGCCTCAACCTCCTGGGCTCAAGCAATCCTCCTGCCTCAGCCTCACAAGTAGCTGGGACTACAGGTGCTTGTCACCACACCTCACTAATTTTCCCATTTGTGTTATATGTGGATTCCACAGGACTGACTTCGAAAACTTGAGTATGCGTGGATTTTGGTATACACAGAAATGGGAGAGCTGGAACTAATCCCCCCATATACCAAGGGACTAATTGTATCTGTTTTTACAATTATACTGTAGGAGACATTATGTTCCATGACAATGGTAATTTTTAATGACAATTTTTAATTGAGTGAAATTACCATAAAAATAATAATAGCAGCTAATATTTACTGAGCTGTTACTAGGTGCCTATAAATAGCATAGATTTTTAAATTCTCCATAATTCTTCCTTATTTCACTTAACCACTCTATCTTAAATTACTCATGCTTGCCTCAGTAGCACACATACTTAAGTTGGAACAATAGAGAGATTGGCATGGCCTCTGTGAAAGAATGACATGCAAATTTGTGAAGCATTCCATATTTTTTAAAAAAAGAAAAAAATTACTCCCAGATTTTCACTGTGTTTGTGCATACGACCTTTTGTTTAAGTTGAATTATATCCAAAGATGAAATTTCCAGAAGTGAGATTAGTGTGAGTCACAGGGCATGAGCATTCTTATTACCCTTGATGTAAATTGCAAAGCTTTCAGGCATGGTGGCTGTCAGCCTGTAATTCCAGCACTTTGGGAGGCTGAGGTGGGAGGATTGCTTGAGGCCAGGAGTTGGAGGAGGCAGTATAATGAGTCACTGTCTGTATGATTTAAAAAAAATTTCCAAGCTTTATCCTGGAAGGCTTATATACATTTTAAACACCACTAATACTGCAAGAAAATGGCCATTTCACTGCACCTTCGCCCACACAGGTATTATAATTTAACAAGTTATTTTCTGTGTGATAAATGAAAGACCTCATATTATTACTTTTACTTTGTCACCCATTTTTTTTTTTTTTTTTGAGACGCAGTCTCGCTCTGTCAACCAGGCTGGAGTGCAGTGGTGTGATCTCGGCTCACTGCAACCTCTGCCTCCCAGGTTCAAGTGATTCTCCTGCCTCAGCCTCCTGAGTAGCTGGGATTACAGGCACATGCCACCATGCCCAGCTAATTTTTGTATTTTTAGTAGAAACGGGGTTTCACCATGTTGATCAGGCTGGTCTCGAACTCCTGACCTCGTGATCTACCTGCCTCGGCCTCCCAAAGTGCTTGATTACAGCTGTGAGCCATGCGCCCAGCCTATTTGTCACATATTTTATCTTTCCTTATGTTAGCTTATTAGCTTTATTTCTTTATTGTCCTTTTTTTTTTGAGATGAAGTCTCGCTCTGTCTCCTAGGCCTGAGTGTAGTGGCACAGTCTCAACTCACTGCAGCCTTGACCTCCTAGGCTCAGGTGATCCTTCCACCTCAGTAGTTGGGACTATAGGTACATGCCACTATGCCTGGCCAATTATTTTTATTTTTTTATTTTTACTAGAGACGAGGTCTTGCTTTGTTTCTTAGGCTGGTCTGGAACTCCTGGCCTCAAGCAATCCCCCCACCACCCCCTCCCAAAGTACTGGTATTATAAGCATGAGCCACCATGCCTGGGGTATCTGTGTCTTTTCCATTTATTTATAGAGTTACTTTGTCTTTTACTAATTCAATGATCTGTTTAATCTTTTATTAAATTAGAAAAATAGTAAATACTTTTAAATAAGTGAAAAATTTCCTTCACTCTTTAGACCCATAATCTTATCTCAGGAAATAATTGCTATTGAGAAAATGGGCCATATCCTTCAAGATACGTACATGGTGATTGAACATCACTTCACATTTTCATATTTCGTGGACAGTTGTGCCAATAGCTATTGATCTATCTTAATCCTTTTCATGGTTGCATAATATTTTATTATATGGGTGTATCACAATTTACCAGTACCAGTCAACTGCTGGAGGCATTTAGGCTCCTTCTAATATTTGCTTTGAGCTCTTTATATAATTAAAAATTAACCCCCTCAGCCGGGTGTGGCAGCTCATACCTGTAATCCAAGCACTTTGGAAGGCTGAGGTGAGAGAACTGCCTGAGTGTGGGAGATCACCACCAACCTGGTCAACATAGCGACACTTTGTCTCTACTAAAAATTAAAAAAAAAAAAAATGAGCTACACGTTGCAGTGCACACCTGTAGTCCCAGCTACTGGGGAGGCTAAGACTGGAGGATCACTTGAGTCTAGAAGGTTGAGGCTGCAGTAAGCTATGATCACACCATTGCACTTTAGCTTTGCTAAGAGCAAGACTGCATTTCTTAAACAAAATAAAAATTAGATGGGAATATTGCTCAAGCCCTGGAGGTTGAGGCTGCAGTTAACTGTGATTTCACCACTGCAGTCCAGCCTAGGTGATAGAGCAAGACCCTTTCTCTAAAAATAAAATAAAATAAAAATTAATCTTCTATCATATTTCCCAGTAACACCTTCCCTCCTACGTTTCTCCTAGAAGCCCTTAAATTTTGTTTTCCACATACCATTTAAAACTTTTAAGTGCTGATGTCTGTCTGTGTCATCCCTCTTTTTTTTTTTTTTTTTTTTAGAATGTCTTTTTGTCACTTCTAGCTGGACCTACCATGAAAGACTTCTGAATCCAGGAAGAGAGACTGACTGGGCAACATGTTATTCAGGTACAAAAAGACTTGGACTGTAACTCAAAAATGATCAAATAATAGTGCATGCATCAAGTGCAATGGGAAGCTCTTCTGGAGAGGGAGAGAAGCTTCCAGTTAAGGTGACATTGAAGCCAAGTCCTGTAAGATGAGGAAGAGTTGTATGAGAGTAGGGAGGGGAGGGAAGGGGGAGGTGGAGGGATGGGGATTGGGCTGGGATGGGATGGAGTGAGCTGCCCAGGCAGGGAAACCAGCACTATACAGACCTGAACAATGAAGATGGCACATTTTGTTCAGGGAATGGTGAATTAAGTGTGGCAGGAATGCTTTGGAGAGACGGTCATTTGCTTGTATGGAATTTTGCCCAAGAGACCTCATTACAGTTTCTAATTTTTTGATGTTATCATGCATCACTGCCCTTGTCAGATAGTATCATGATCACAATAACATCAAGCATAATATTTCATTGATTCTCACAAAAACAGGTGGGTGCCACAGTTATCCCCATTATGTGCACAAAATGATGAAGACTTGGGGTTAATGAGCGATTTGCCCAAGCTCACCTGAATATTAAGACTGAGTCAAATGTTAGTCTGGTCTGACTTTAATGCTTGCCTTGTTCATGAGCACCATCCATTGCCTCTCCTATGCAGTTAAGCAGGTAGACAGGTGAGAGAAGAGCCTGTGTGATATCGGGGGAAATTCACCCCTGATATTTCATGTAGGTTCTTTTCTATTTTCCCTGAGTGTCAGCCGGTCTGAGAAATAAAGGGAAAGAGTACAAAAGAGAGAAATTTTAAAGCTGGGTGTCCAGGGGAGACATCACATGTCGGCAGGTTCCGTCATGCCCCCCAAGCCGCAAAACCAACAAGTTTTTATTAGTGATTTTCAAAAGGGGAGGGAGTGTACGAATAGGGTTTGGGTCACAGAGATCACATGCTTCACAAGGTAATAAAATATCACAAGGCAAATGGAGGCAGGGCAAGATCACAGGACCACAGGACTGGGGCAAAATTAAAATTGCTAATCAAGTTTCGGGCACGCATTGTCATTGATAACATCTTATCAGGAGAAAGGGTTTGAGAGCAGACAACCCATCTGACCAAAATTTATTAGGTGGGAATTTCCTCGTCTTGATAAGTCTGGGAGCACCACACGAGCCCGGGGCTTATTTCATCCCTTATCTATGACTGTAAAAGACAGCCGTCCCCAAAGCGGCCATTTCGGAGGCCTCCCCTTAGGGATGCATTCTCTTTCTCAGGGATGTTCTTTCCTGAGAAAAAGAATTCAGCAATATTTCTCCTATTTGCTTTTGAAAGAAGAGAAATATGGCTCTGTTCCACCCGGCCCACAGGCAGCCAGAGTTTAAGGTTATCTCCCTTGTTCCCTGAAATTGCTGTTATCCTGTTCTTTTTTCAAGGTGCCCAGGTTTCATATTGTTTAAACAACTTGTGCAGTTTATGCAATTATCACAGGGTCCTGCGGGGACATTCATCCTCAGCTTACGAAGATGACCGGATTAAGAGATTAAAGTAAAGACAGGCATAGGAAATCACAAGGGTATTGATTGGGGAAGTGATAAGTGTCCATGAAATCTTCACAATTTATCTTCAGAGATTGCAGTAAAGACAGGCGTAAGAAATTATAGAATTATTAATTTGGGGAACTAATAAATGTCCATGAAATCTTCACAATTTATGTTCTTCATCCGTGGCTTCAGCAGGTCCCTCCATTCGGGGTCCCTGACTTCCCACAACACGTTTCTCTCTACTCACAGACTTCTGACCAAATGTATGTGCAGAGTTTCTACACCGATTCTCCAACTCTCTGGATACCAACCGCATATCCCGCAATTGCATTCTGACACTACCTAGAGTTAGCGCAGAACCCACAGGTTAGGGGCTCAGTCCCACAAGACCACCCTCACTTCAGATGCCAGTTGCAAGTCCTAGGTTGTCACCTGTATTTTGACCAACCAGTTAGAAATCAGGGTTTCCCATGACCTTCTTCTTGAGTTTAATTATTTACTAGGACAACTCACAGAACTTAGAAAAACAGGTTTTTTTCTTTTCTTTTTAAGAGACAGGGCCTCGCTCTGTTGTCCAGGCTGGTGTGCAGTGGTGCAATCATAGCTCATTGAAGCCTCAACCTCCAGGGCTCAAGTGATTCTCCTGCTTCAGCCTCTCACATAGCTGGAATTATAGGGTTCCCACCACCACATCTGGCTAATTTCTTTTATTTTTTGTATAGATGGGGTCTTCTTATGTTGCCCAGGCTGGTCTCAAATTCCTAGGCTCAGGTGATTCCACCCACCTCTGCCTCCCAAAGTGCTGGGATTACAGGCATGAGCCAGCGCATCTGGCCACCTTATTTTCTATTACTGGCCCAATGTAATGGCTCCATCTCAGGAACAGCCAATGAAAGAGATGCACAGGACAAGGTAAGTGGGGAGGGGCACAGAGCTTCCATGCTCTCTGTTGGGCACACTACCCTCCCAGGACCTCCTTGTGTTTAGCAACACAGAAGCTCTCCAAACCCTGCTGTTTGGGTTTTTATGGAGGCATGTTTGATAAAATCGTTGGCCATTGGTAGTTAAGTCAATTTCCAGTTCCTTTTGCCTCCTGGAGTTCAGCAGGTGAGGCTGAAAGTTCCAAGCCTCAAAAAATGTGGTTGGGGTCAGGTGCGGTGGCTCACTCCTGTAATGCTAGCAGTTTGGAAGGCTGAGGCACATGGACCACTTGAGGTCAGGAGTTTGAGACCAGCCTGACCAACATGGTGAAACCCCGTTTCTACTAAAAATAACAACAATTAGCTAGAAGTTGTGGCACATCCCTATAATTCCAGCTACTCGGGAGGCCGAGGCAGGAGAATTGCTTGAACCCGGGAGGTGGAGGTTGCAGTGAGCTGAGATTGTGCCATTGCACTCCAGCTTGGGCTACAAGAGCCAAACTCCATTTAAAAAAAAATGCGGTTGCTTTCTCTGGCAGCTAGCCCTCCTCCTGAAGCAGTCTAGGAGCTTGCAGCCACCGTGTTAGCTCAACAGCATCCCACATGCATTCTTACCATGCTGCAGATCTGAAAGACCTTAGAGGCCCTTGTGTCAGGAACCTGGGACTAAGACTAAATATCAAAACAGAAAATGCTGCTATTACCTCTGTCACAAAGGGCTTTTTAAGAGCTTTGGAAGCTCTGTGCCAGGAACCAGGGGCAGAGACCAAATGTATATTTCTTTTCTTATATTTGAGACAGAGTCTCACTCTGCCACTGAGGCTGGAGTGCAGTGATGTGATCATAGCTCACTGCAGCCTTGACCTCCTAGGCTAAAGCAATCCTCCCACGTTAGCCTCTCCAGTAACTGGAACTACAGGCGTGCATCACCATGTCCAGCTGATTTTAATTTTAATTTTGTAAAGACAGGGTCTTCCTATTTTCCCCAGGCTGATCTCTAACTCTTGGCCTCAAGCAATCCTTCCTCTTTGGCCTCCCAAAATGTTGGGATTACAGATGGGAGCCCCCATACCTACCAATCACAAGGATCTTTATAAGAGAAGGAGGTAGGAGAGTCAGAATTAGAGAAAGTGATGTGGTAATGGAAGAAGAGGTCAGAGAGGGAGATTTGAAGATGCTGTACTTCTGGCCTTGAATATGGAGTCACGAGGTAAGTCAAGGAATGGGGGTGGCTTCTAGAAGCTGGAAAAGGCAAAGGAGCACATTCTGTCTAGAGCCTCCCCCAGAAGGAATGCAGCCCCTCTGACACCTTGACTTTAGCCTTAATAGACCTAGTTGGACTTCTGGCCCCCAGAACTGTAAGATGGTAGATTTGTGGTGTTTGAAGCCACTAAATGTAGGGTACTTTGTTGTAGCAACAACCAAAAATGAACGTGAAGCTGGGACCTCATGTTACAGTTGCTGACGCCTGTAATCCCAGAATTTTAGGAGGCTGAGGTAGGAGGATCGCTTAAGCCCAGGAGCTTAAGACCAGCCTGGGCAACATAATGAGACCTCATGTCTAAAAAAAATTTTTTTAAAAGGCCAGGCTCAGTGGCTCACATTTGTAATCCCAGCACTTTGGGAGGCCAAGGAGGGTGGATCACAAGGTCAGAAGTTCAAGACCAGCCTAGCCAAGATGGTGAAACCCCATCTCTACTAAAAATACAAACATTAGCCAGGTGTGGTGGTGGGTGCCTGTAATCCCAGCTACTCAGGAAGCTGAGGCAGAGAATCACTTGAACCCAAAAGGCAGACATTGCAGTGAGCTGACATCGCACCCTTACACTTCAGCCTGGGCGACCAAAACTCCATCTCAAAAAAAAAAAAAAAAAAAAGCCAGGTGTTGTGGCATGCAGCTGTAGTCTCAGTTCCTAGGGAGGCTGAGGCGGGAGGATTGTTTAAGCCTGGGAGGTTGAAGTTGCTGTGAGCTGTGATTGCACCAGTGTACTCCAGCCTGGGCAATAAAGCAAGACCTTGTTTCAAAAAGAAAGAAAGCAATGAGCATGGTGGGAATGGGGACAGATGACAATGTTAAGTAGAGTGGTCAGGGTCGGCCTCATAAGTGAATATTGAGCAAAAGTTTGAAGCAGGTGATGGAGCTGGCCAAGGTGCTGAGGGAAGAGCATTGTAGGCTGAGTCAACAGGATCTTTATCCTGTTGGATAAAGGAGGAAACTCTCTGGTGTGTCTGAGGCTCTGGAAGGAGGCCAGTGGAGCAAAGAGATAGAGGGAGCAAAGTCAGCAAGGAGGCCAGGGAGTTACTGGGCTGGGATTGGTTCAGATCGTGTAAGCCCTGGGATGCTATTGCTGGGGCTTTGGCTTTTACTCTGACTAAAATGGGAACCACCGAGGGCTTCTGAGCAGAGAGGCGACATGGTCTGTCTCCTGATTTAAAAGCACGACCTGGCTGCCAAGTTGAGAAAGACTATGGGAAGATTTGGGTAGAAGCGTGGGGGCCAAGCTGTGGCAGCATCCCGGTGGGAGATGATAGTGATCCTGACCGGGTTCACGGTGGTGGTGAGAGATGGTCAGAGCATGGATACATGTTGAAGTCAGTCAGTAGGATTTCCTGACAGACTGGATGTGAGCTGTGAGAGAAGGCAGTGGCCAAGGTTGAGTTTGATTCTAATTGAATTATTAAGTAATTTTAAAAAACACTACTGCCTTTCCCAATCCTACCAAGTAAAGGATGCTAGATAAAAGAAATCTCAAGTCAGGCCAGGTGCAGTGGCTCACACCTATAGTTCCAACAGTTTGAGAGGCAGAGATGGGAGTATGTTTGAAGGCCATGAGTTTGAGAGCAGCCTGGGCAACATAGCAAGACCTCCTCTCTAAAAAAACAACAAAAAAATAAATTTAAAAAAATAAATATAGCCAGACATGATGGTATGTACCTATGGCCCCAGTTACTCATGTGGCTGAGATGGGCAGATCTCTTGATTCTAGGAGTTTGAGGCCAGCTTGGGCAACATAGCAAGACTTCTCTCTCTACAAAAATGAAAAAAAATGCCTGACATGGTGGTACTTTCCTGTATTCCCAGGTATGGGGGCAGCTGAGGCAGGAGCATCTCTTGAGCCCAGTTGGTCAAGGTTGCAGTGAGCTATGATTATACAACTGCACTCCATCCTGGGTGACAGAGTGGGACCCTGTCTCAAAATACAAATACACATGAAATCTCAAGTCAGACCAGTCCCTTCTAGGCTATGTAGGCCTTGTAACCACATAGCTGTATGATCAGGTTTGTGTGGCTGTGGATGAGGAGACCCCTGTCCAATTGTCGGCTTTGTAATCAGTTTATTTTTCAATATAGTAATCAAATATATTTCATCATACTTGATGGTCTCAGATATGTGTGGATTTTGGAGTTCCCCTTGGAACAGGTTGTAACATCTTATTGGCTCCATAATTCCGTAATTTTTAAAATCTGATCAGTTTTTAATAAGATCAGAGTTGATATTAGACTACCTAATCAGTTTCGTTAATGAGAAAATGAAATTGTGTTGTTTGCATTTTATCCAAGTTGGCTGTCATATTGGCTACACCTCATCAATACTTGAACAAATGCAAAATTAGAGCTTATCATGAAACACAATGTAATTCTTGAAGAAGATGCCATTTCTTTTTTTTTTTTTTTTTTTTTTAAGATAGAGTCTTTCTCTTGTCACCCAGGCTGGAGTGCAATGGTACGATTTTGGCTCACTGCAACCTTCACCTTCTGGGTTCAAGCAATTCTCCTGCCTCAGCCTCCCGAGTAGCTGGGATTACAGGCGCCCGCCACCACACCCAGCTAATTTTTGTATTTTTAGTAGAGATGGGGTTTCACCATGTTGGCCAGGCTCGTCTGGAGCTCCTGACCTCAGGCAATCTGCCTGCCTCAGCCTCCCAAAATGCAAGGTGTACAGATGTGAGCAACCACGCCTGGCCTCCATTTCTTTTTTGTAGTCTTTAATAAACAGCTGCTATCATTGCAGACTTGCTATTTAGGCACTTAGGAATTTTTCACTAGAAGGCATGTAAAGAAGGACCATGGGCATTTGTAATGAATTTAGCATTTATTCTTTGACTACATGACTGTCCCCAGAGCCGTAACTTTATTAATGAATTTTTTAGAAGCCATTTAGCTAGCAACTGAGCCTAACCAGCCACTCACCCTCGTTATTCAGTGCTCTTTTACTATTGTCTATTTCTCCTCCAACTTGGCTACATTCACAAAGTGATAAAAACCTGCATTTGTTTTCTTTCCTTTTCAGAGACAGGGTCTTGCTCTGTTGCTCAGGCTACAGTACAGTGACATGATCATGGTTCACTGTAGCCTCAAACTCCTGGGCTCAAGCAGTTTTCTCACTTCAGTCTCCCAAGTAGCTGGGACTACAGACATGTGCCACCATGTCCAGCTAATGTTTTCATTTTTTATCATAGAGACGGGATCTTGCCAGGTTGCTCAGACTGGGCTCAAAACTCCTGACCTCAAGTGATCCTCCTGCCTCAGCCTCCCAAAGTGCTGGGATTACAGGCAGGCATGACCACCTGTGCCAAGCCCCCTATTATCATTATTTTAAATAATAGCTTTATTAAAATATGATTCACATACCATTCACTTTATTTATTGAAATCTGCAATTCAATAGGTTTTAGAATATTCACAGAGCTGTGCATCGATCACCACAGTCACTTTTAGAAGCTTTCATTACCCTGTAGAGAAATCCATACCCCTTAGCCACTACCTCCTACTCTCCCCACCTACCTTCGCCCCCAGCCTTAGGCAACCATTGATTAATTTTTTTGTCGCTATAGATTTGCCTAATCTGGACAAATAGAATTGTACAATGTGTGATCTTTTGTGGCTTTTTTTCCCTCTTAGCACAGTGTTTTCAAAGTTCCTTTATGTCATAGTGTGTATCAATATTTCATTCCTTCTATGGCAGTATTCCATGGTAGAGACACACTGCATTTTGTTTATCTGTTCATCAGTTGGTGGATATTTGGCTTGTTTCCATGTATTCCATGTATTGGTCATTATGAATAATGCTGCTATGAAGATTGTTGTACAAGTTTTTGTGTGGACGTATATTTTTATTTTTCTGGGATATATGCCTAAGAGTGAAATTGTTGCATTATAGGATGACTGTACATTTAGCCTTTTGAGAAACTGCCAGACTGTTTTCTAAAGTGGCTACACCAGTTGGGTGCAATGGCTCACACCTGTAATCCCAGCTACTCAGGAGGCTCAGCTAGGAGGATGGCTTGAGCCCATGAATTCAAGACCAGCCTGGGCAAGATAGTGAAACCCGGTCTTGATTTTTAAAAAATCCAATTAAAATGACAAGAAAAGAAATACCCAAACAAAATGGTTACACGATTTTATGTTCCCACCAGTAATATATGTGGGTTCCAATTCCTCCACATCTTCACTGACATTTTTTTTTTTTTTTCTAGATAGGGGCTTGCTCTGTCTCTCAGGCTGCAGTGCAATGATGCCATCACAGTTCACTGCAGCCTTGACCTCCCAGGCACAAGTGATTCTCTCATCTCAGCCTCCTGAGTAGCTGAAAATTGCAGGTGTACGCCACCATGCCTGGCTAATTTTTATATTTTTTTCTGTAGTGATGGGATTTTACCATGTTGCCCAGGCTGATCTCATACTCCTGGTCTCAAGTGATCTGCCCACCTCAGCCTCCCTAAGTTCTGGAATTACAGGCTGCCACCATGCCCGGCCTTCACCAACATTTGCCATTATCTGTGTTTTTTTTTTTTCCTTTATACCTTAAAGCAGTATGAGAACAAGTGTCTTCAATTATAGGAAACAGTATAATCCCAGGGCATTGGGAGGCTGACAGGAAGATGTCTTGATGCCAGGAGTTTTTGTTGTTGTTGTTGTTTTTGACAGAGTCTCGCTCTGTCACCCAGGGTGGAGTGCAGTGATGGGGTCCACTGCAACCTCCGCCTCCCAGGTTCAAGTGATTCTCCTGCCTCAGCCTCCCGAGTAGCTGAGACTACAGGTACACGCCACTACTGCCCAGCTAATTTTTGTATTTTTGATAGAGTCAGAGTTTCACCATGTTGGCCAGGCTGGTCTTGAACTCCAGACTTCAGGTGATTTGCCTGCCTCAGCCTCCCAAAGTGCTGGGATTACAAGCATGAGCCACCATGCCCAACCTGACGCCAGGAGTTTTAGACTAGCCTGGGCAACCTAGCAAGACCTTGTCTCTACAGAATATTTAAAAATTAGCCAAATGTGGTGGTGCCTGTGTATAGTCTCTCTCCCTCTCTCTTTTTTTTTTCTTTCTAACTTTTTGTGACATGGTCTGGCTCTGTCACCCAGGCTGAAGTGCAGTAGTGTGATCATGGCTCACTGCAGCCTGAAACTCCTGGGATCAAGTGATTGATCCTCCCTCCTCATCCTACCAAGTAGTAGGGACCACAGGTGTATGCCACCCAGGTCTTGCTATGTTGCCCAGACTGGTCTTGAGCTCCTGGCCTCAAGCAATCCTCTCACCTTGGCCCCCCACAGGGCAAAGATTACAGGTATGAGCCACCATGCCTGGCCCCTACCCTGCCTATTGAGAACCAAAAGAAGGATCCAAATTCTCCTTAGCTCAACTCGAGCCATTTCCTGATTGCTTCATCAGCAAGGAGCTTGTTATTGGGCTGTCCAGGCCTCCCAAGCAGCACAGAAATGAGGTGAAGGAGTTTTCCTGCTGCTCCACTCTGTAAGGAGTTGGAGGGTGATGTTTACTCGTTTGCAGAGAGAGATGCCTTGTAGGCACCTCAGGATGGAGAGGACCCTGATTCCAATGTCCTTTTTTTCTTTCGAAACAGGACCTTGCCCTGTCACTCAGGATGGAGTTCAGTGGTCCAATCATGGCTCATTTTAGCCTCAAACTCCCAGGCTCAAGCAGTCCTACCATGTCAGCCTTCCCAGTAGCTGGGACTACAGGCAAGCATCGTGACACTCAGTGAATTTCGTTTTTATTTTTTTGTAGAGATGGGGCCTCAGTATGTTGCCACGGCTGACCTTGAACTCCTACACTCAAGGGATTTTCCTGACCTGGCCTCCCAAAGTATTGGTATTACAGGCATGAGCCATTGTGCCCACCGTCTCTGGTTCTTAACCTTCTGCCTCCCTCGTCCAGTTTTAAAGAATGTGTGTAATTACATGGGCTCTCCTAGATACTCCAGGATAATCTTGTTTTAAGGTCAGCTGACGAGCAACATTAATTTTATCTGCACTCTTAATTCCACCTTTCTATGTAATTGTGCTGTGTAACATAGGACATGAGCAATTGGTGGGGGTGGGGGTTATTACTTTGGCCACCACAGTAACTATTTTATGCCAGGTACTCAGCTAAGCACTGGTGAATTAAGCATGAATAACACACACTCCCTAATCTCCATCCATTCTTGGGAGGAGCACCTCACCTGCCATGCTCCTGAGAATCTGGGGAGTCA
Organism: Pongo pygmaeus; assembly: GCF_028885625.2. Lineage (NCBI taxonomy): Eukaryota > Metazoa > Chordata > Mammalia > Primates > Hominidae > Pongo > Pongo pygmaeus. The sequence goes on from NC_085930.1 coordinate 205,255,113, forward strand.
AAGAAGTCTTCCATGAGGAGGTGATGCCAAAGCGGACAAGTGACAGAGGAGTCAAAGCTAGCTAGGAAGAGAGTAGAGGTTTAAGGGGAAACATATTATAAGCAGAGGATATCACCCACTTCAGAGACTCCCAGAGGAGAAAGAGTTTGCATTGAAGGGGCAGATGAGGCTCAGTTGGACTCCACAGCAGATGAAATGGAGAGGGGCAAGCAGTGAGGCTGCCTTGCAAGGCAGGGCAGAGCAGGGGCTGTTAAGGAGTTTGGACTTAATCCCTGAGGCAAGGAGAAGTGATGTAAATGGGGGAGTAACATGATGAGATTCATGGATTAGAGACATGGCTCAGGCTGCTGTAGAGAAGGCACCAGGGAGAGCGGATGGCTCAATGGGTGTGCAGGAGACCTCTCACTGAGTTTAGGGAGAGGTTTTTTAAACAGAAGAAGTTTGAGTAATTTAAATGATGATGGGAAGGAGCTAAAAGTGGGGGATAGGTTAAAGATACAGGAAAGTGGGAGGAAGAACTGACAAGTGAGGTTCCAGAGAGGGCAGGAGAAGAGGAGATTCTCACAGGGGGATTAACACTTTCTTTTCTTTTTTCTTTCTGAGACAGAGTCTCACTCTGTCACCCAGGCTGGAGTGCAGTGGCACAATCTTGGCTCATTGTAGTGCAGACTTCCCAGGCTTAAGGGGTTCTCCCACCCCAGACTCCCAAGTAGCTGGAACTACGGGTGTGCACCACCACCACACCTGGCTAATGTTTCTTTTTTTGGTAGACACAGAGTCTCACTATTTTGTGCTGATTGGTCTCCAACTCCTGGCCTCAAGTGATCCTCCTGCCTAGGCTTCCCAAATTGCTGGGATTACAGGCATGAGCCACAATGCCTGGCCTCTGATAGTTCTGTATTCTCTAGAGTTGTCTTTACTTTGTGCTAGTGTGTCCCTCATTGTGCTAATCCTCTGTAAAAATTAATACCTTTTCTTTTTTTCAAGATGGAGTTTCACTCTTGTTGCCCAGGCTGGAGTGCAATGGCGCTATCTTGGCTCAGCGCAACCTCCACCTGCCTGGTTCAAGCGATTCTCCTGCCTCGGCCTCCCGAGTAGTTGGGATTACAGGCATGTGCCACCATGCCCAGCTAATTTTGTATTTTTAGTAGAGATGGGGTTGCTCCATGCTGGTCAGGCTGGTCTCGAACTCCTGACCTCAGGTGATCTGTCTGCCTTGGCCTCCCACAGTGCTGGGATTACAGGCATGAACCATTGTGCCTGGCCAAAATTAATACTTTTTATATTAAATTTACATATATATACATTTTTTCTTTTTGATACCGGGTCTCGCACTGTCACCCAGGCTGGAGTACAGTGGCACAACCTCTGCTCACTGCAGCCTCCACCTGCCAGGCTCAAGCAATTCTCCTGCCTCAGCCTCCCGAGTAGCTGGGATTACAGGTAAGTGCCACCACACCCAGCTGATGTTTGTGTTTTTTGTAGAGACGAGGTTTCGCCATGTTTCCCAGACTGTTCTCAAACTCCTGAGCTCAAAGCAGTCCACCCATCTTGGCCTCCTAAAGTGCTGGGATTACAGGTGTGAGCCACCTTGCTCATTCTAGTTTAAACTTTTGAATGGTTTGTGTCTCCCGATTGGACTCCCTACAAGTACAGAGTCGATGCTAGGAAGGGTACCAGGAGATAGACACACACAGATGGGATTTGGGAGTAGGTTTGGTTATCCAAGGAGCAGTGCTGAGCTCCTTGCTTAATGGGATATGGGATGCTGGTGATTTCCAGGAAGTGACTTCACAATGACTCAAGCTACCATATACTGTTGATTGTGAAATGCCAGTTGAAGCATATGTCCTGTGAGCTTAGGGCTGCTACAGGTTGACCACTGCAGCAGTAAAGATGACTCTGAAGAATGGCATGGGATGGATCCTTTCGAATGCACTTGAGCAGCGGTCTCCAACCACAGGGCCACAGAGCTGGAGGTGAGCAGCAGGTGAGTGAAGGGAAACTTCATCTGTATTTCTAGCCCCTCCCATCGCTTGCATGACCACCTGAGCTCCATGTCCTGTCAGATCAGCAGCAGCATTAGATTCTCATAGGAACACAAACTCTGTTGTGAAGTGTGCATGCGAGGGATCTAGGTTGTGTACGCCTTAAGAGACTCTAATGCCTGATATTCTGTTACTGTCTCCCATCACCCCAGATGGACAGTCTAGTTGCAGGAAAACAAGCTCAGAGATCCCACTGAGTCTACGTTATAGTGAGTTGTAGAATCATTTCATTATATATTACTATGTAGTAATAATAGAAATAAAGTGCACAATATATGTAATGCACTTGAATCATCCTGAAATTATTCCCTCACTCCCAGTCTGTGGAAAAATTGTCTTCCACACATTCACTCTGTTTTATGGTAGAGGCAGGGTCTTAATATATTGCCCAGGCTGATCTCAAACTCCTGGCCTCAAGTAATAGACCTCTCTCAGCCTCCCAAAGTGCTGAGATTACAGGCATAAGCCACCACCCTCAACCAAGACTTTCTTAAACCAAATAAAAATTAAGTGAGATTACTTGAGCCCAGGTGGTCAAGGCTGCAGTGAGCCTGATTGCACCACTGCACTCCAGCCTAGGTGATGGAGTGAGACTGTCTCAAAAAATAAAATAAAATACAAATTAACCCTTTATGACGTTCCCAGTAACTTTCCCTCCTAAGTGTTCCCCACAAATCTTTGAATTCTGTTTAATTTTCACATAACATTTAAGACATTTAAGAACTTATGTCTGTCTGTGTCATCCCTTTATGTCAAAAGATGTCTTTTTGTCACTTCCAGCTGGATCTACCATGAACGACTTCTGAATCCAGGAAGAGAGACTGACTGGGCAACATGTTATTCAGGTACAAAAAGATTTGGACTGTAACTCAAAAATGATCAAATGATAGTGCATGCATCAAGTGCAATGGGAAGCTCTTCTGGAGAGTGAGAAAAGCTTCCAGTTAAGGTGACATTGAAGCCAAGTCCTGAAAGATGAGGAAGAGTTGTATGAGAGTGGGGAGGGAAGGGGGAGGTGGCAGGATGGGGAATGGGCTGGGATGGGATGGAGCAAACTGCCCAGGAAGGGAAACCAGCACTGTACAGACCTGAACAACGAAGATGGCATATTTTGTTCAGGGAATGGTGAATTAAGTGTGGCAGGAATGCTTTGTAGAGACAGTAATTTGCTTGTATGGAATTTTGCCTGAGAGACCTCATTGCAGTTTCTGATTTTTTGATGTCGTCATCCATCACTGTCCTTGTCAAATAGTTTGGAATGGGTATAATGATGACAATAACCCCAAGCGTAATATTTCTTTAATTCTCACAGAATCACAGGTAGGTGCCACAGTTATCCCTATTTGATGAATGGAGTGATGAAGCCTTGGGAATAATGAATGATTTGCCCAAGCTCACCTGGATATTAAGACTGAGTCAAATGTTGGGTCTGGTGTGACTTTAATGTTTGCTTTGTTCATGAGCACCACGTATTGCCTCTCCTATGCAGTTAAGCGGTAGACAGGTGACAGAAAAGCCCATGTTTGTCTCTACTCACACACTTGTGACTGAATGTATGTATGGAGTTTCTACACCAAATTCTTCAGTGCTCTGGATATTAACTGGGTGTCCCATGACTTTATTCTGACACTACCTGGAGTTAGCACAGACCCTACAAGTTAGGGCCTCAGTCCCACGAGACCATCCTGACTTCAGATGCCAATGGCAAGTCCTAAGTTGTCACCTGTACTTTTGACCAACCTGTTACAAATCGGGGGTTCCCATAACTGTTTTCTTGGGTTTAATAATTTGCTAGAACAGTTTATGGAACTCAGAAAAACAGTTTATTTTCTTTTTTTCTGAGAGAGAGGGTCTTATTTTGTTGCCCAGGCTGGTGTGCAATGGTGCAGTCATAGCTCATTGCAGCCTTGATTGTCTGGGCCCCAGTGGTTCTCCCATCTCAGCCTCCCTAGTAGCTGAGACTACATGCCTGCAACACCACATCTGGCTAGTTTCTTTTATTTTTTGTATAGATGGGGTCTTGTTGTGTTGGCCAGGCTGGCCACAAATTCCTGGTCTCAAGTGATCCTCCCACCTCAGCCTCTGAAAGTGCTGGGATTACAGATGTGAGCCACCACATCTGGCCAGTTCATTTCCTATTACTGGTTCATTGTGAAGGATACATCTCAGAAACAGTCAATGAAAGAGACGTGCATGCTGGATGCAGTGGTTCATGCCTGTAATCTCAGCACTTTGGGAGGACAAGGTGGGAGGATCGCTTAAACTCAGGAGTTTGAGACCAGCCTGGGCAACATGGTGAAAACCTGTCTCTATAAAAAATTTAAAAAAAAAAAAAAATAATAACCGGTGTGGTGTTGTGCACCTAGAGTTCCAACTTCTAGGGAAGCTGAGATGAGAGGATGCCTTGAGCTGCGGACTGGGGAGGCTTAGGTTACAGTAAGCTGAGATTGTGCCACTGCACTCTAGCTTGGACAAAAGAGCCTGATCCTGTCTCAAAAAAAAAGAAAGATACCCAGGGCAAGTTAAGTTCGGAGGAGCACAGAGCTCCCATGCCCTCTGTTGAACATGCGACCCTCCCAGCATCTCCTGTGTCCAGCAACCCTGAAAGCTCTGCAAACCCCATTCAGGGTGTTTATGGAGGCTTTATTATGCAAGCATGATTGATAAAATCTTTGGCTGTTGGTGATTAAGTCAGTCTCCAGCCCCTCTTCCTCCTGGAGTTCAGTGCATGAGGCTGAAAGTTCCAAGCCTCTTACCATGTGGTTGCATGGTAATCAGCCCTCCTCTTGAAGAAATGTAGGAGCTTGCAGTCACCCAGTCATCTCAACAACATCCCCAAATGCATTCTTACCATGCTGGAGATCCCAAAGTTCTTAGAGGCTCTTGTGTTAGAAACCTGGGACCAAGACCAAATATTAAAACAAAAGATGTTCTTGTCACATCTATCACTGAGGTCTTTCTAAGAGCTTTAGAAGCTCTGTGCCAGGAACCAGGGACAGAGATGAAATATATATTTCTTTTCTTTTTTTTTTTTGAGACAGAATCTCCCTGTGTCATCCAGGCTGGAGTGCAGTGATGTGATCATAGCTCACTATAGCTTTGGCCTTCTGAGATCAAGCGATCCTCCCATCTCAACCTCCCAAGTAGGTAGGACTACACATGCATGTCACCCATGCCCAGCTCATTTTTGTAGAGTCGGAGTTTCACCATGGTGGCCAGGTTGGCCGTGTTGGCCAGATGGGGTCTTCTTTTGTTGCCCAGGCTGGCCGCAAATTCCTGGGCTCAAGTGATCCTCCCACCTCTTCCTTGTAGAGATGCGATTTAGTTATGTCGTCCAGGCTGATCTCAAACTCCTGGGCTAAATCGATTGTCTCACTTCAGCCTCTCAAGTAGCTAGGACTACAGGCGCATACCACCATGTCGGGCTAATATTTGTTTTTATTTTTTTTCTAGAGGTGGGGGTCTCACTATGTTGTTCATGCTAGTTTCAAACTTCGGGCCTCAAGTGTTCCTCCTGCCTTGACCTCCCAAAATGTTGGGATTCTGGGTGGGAGCCATCATGCCCAGCAATCACAAGGGTCTTTATAAAAGAAAGAGAGTAGGAGATTCAGAATTGGAGCAGGAGATGTGGTGACGAAAGCAGAGGTGAGAGAGGGAGATTTGAAGATGCTTCACTTCTGGCTTTGAAGATGGAGTCAGGGGCCATGATCCAAGGAATGGGGGTGGCTTCTAGAAGCTGGAAAAGCCAAGGGAACACTTTAGAGTCTCCAGAAGGAATGCAGCCCTGCTGACACCTTGACTTTAGCCTTAATAGACCTAGTTTGGGTTTCTGGCCCCTAGAACCGTAAGATGGTAGTTTTGTGGTGTTTTAAGCCACTAAATGTAGGAAACTGCAAACTATGTTGCAGCGGCAAGAAGAAATGAACATGAAGCCAGGCATGATGGCTCATGCCGGTAATCCCAGCACTTTAGGAATTTAGGCAGGAGGATCACTGGAGGCCAGGAGTTCAAGACCAGTCTGGGCAACATAGTAAGACCTTGTCTCTACAAAAAATGAAAAAATTGGCCAGGCGTGGTGGCTCACGCCTGTAACTCCAGCACTTTGGGAGGCCGAAGCGGGCAGATTACCTGAGGTCAGGAGTTCGCGACCAGCCTGGCCAACATTGCGAAACCCCGGCTCTACTAAAAATACAAAAATTAGCTGGGTGTGGTGGCACGCCCCTGTAATCCCAGCTACTTGGAAGGCTGAGGCAGGAGAATCACTTGAATCTGGGAGGTGGAGGTTGTAGTGAGCCGGTATCAGACCATTACACTACAGCCTGGGCAAGAAGAGTGAAGCTCTGTCTCAAAATAAAATAAAATAAAATACTAAAAAATTTAGCCAGGCATGATGGCATGAACCTGGAGTCCCAGCTACTGGGGAGGCTGAGGTGGGAGGATCGCTTGAGCCTGGAAATTTGAGGTTGCAGTGAGCTGTGATTGTGCCACTGCACTCCAGCCTTGGTGACAGTGAGATCTTGAAAAAAAGAAGAAAGTAAAGATAGAAGAAATGAGCACGGTGGGCATGGGGACAGATGGCAATGTTAAATAGAATGGTCAGGGGTGGCCTCCTAAGTGAAAATTGAGTAAAGACTTGAAGGAGGGGAAGGAGCTGGCCAAGGTGCTGAGGGAAGAGAACTGTAGGCAGAAACAATAGAATAAAGTGTCTGAGGTGTGTCTGAGGCTCTGGAAGGAGGCCCATGGAGCAGACGGAGAGAGGGAGAGAATTAGGGGAGGGGGCCAGGGAGTTGCTGGGTGGGGATCAGTACAAATCACTTAAGCCCCGGGAGGTTATTGCTGGGGCTTTGGCTTTTACTCTGACTCAGATGGGAACTGCGGGAGGGTTCTGAGCAGAGCGACGACGTGGTCTGTCTCCTGATTTAAAAGCATTCTCTGGCTGCTGAGTTGAGAAAGACTATGGGAAGATGTGGGTAGAAGCATGGGGGCCAAGCTTTGGCAACATCCAGGCGGGAGATGATGGTGGTCCTGACCAGGGTCATGTGGTGTTGAGAGATGGTCAGAGGGGAGAGGTAGGGGAGGAGGCCAGGGAGTTGCTGGGTGGGGATCTTTAGTACATGCCGAAGACAGTCAACAGGATTTCCTGACAGACTGGATATGGGGTGTGAGAGAAGGCAGGGGTCAAGGTTGAGTTTGATTGTTACTGAAATTATGAAGTAATTTTAAAAAACACTACTGCCTTTCCCAATCCTACCAAGTATGGGATGCTAGATTAAAGACATCTCTTCAGGCTCATTGCGGTGGCTCATGCCTGTAGTCCCAGCTGTTTGGTAAGCAGAGGTGGGAGTATCTTTTAAGGGCAGGTGTTCAAGACCAGCCTGGACAACACAGCAAGATCTGCTCTTTACAAAAATATTTTTCAAAATTAAATAAATGTAGCTAGGCGTGGTGATGTGTACTTGTAGTTTCAGCTACTCAGGAGGCTGAAGTGGGCAGATCTCTTGAGGTCAGGAGTTTGAGGCCAGCTTGGGCAACATAGCAAGACCCCTCACTCTACAAAAAAATTAAAAAACTAACCAGGCATGGTGGCACTCAACTGTACTACCAGCTACTGGGGAGCTGAGGCAGGAAGATGGCTTGAGCCCAGGAGGTCGAGGCTGCAGTGAGCTGTAAGTGCACAGCTGCACTCCAGTCTGGGTGACAGAGCAGGACCTGTCTCACAATACAAATAAAAATACAAGTAAAATAATGAAATCTCAAGTCAGAGCCTTTTGGCTCTGCAGCCCTTGCAACCCCTCAGCCGTGCAGTGGGGTTTGCGTCACTGGGAATGAGGAGACCCCTGCCCGGTGTTGTTGCCTGACTAATCAGTGTTTTAAAACATATATTAATCGGGGTGGGCGCGGTGGCTCACACCTGTAATCCCAGCACTTAGGGAGACCCAGGCGGGTGGATCACCTGAGGTCAAGAGTTCAAGACCAGCCTTGCCAACATGGCGAAACTCCTTCTCTACTAAGAAAATACAATAATTAGCTGGACATGGTAGTGGGCCCCTGTAATCCCAGCTACTTGGGAGGCTGAGGTAGGAGAATCGCTTGAACCTGCGGGGCGGAGGTTGCAATGAGCTGAGACTGCACCACTTCACTCCAGCCTGGGCAAAAGAACAAGACTTTGTCTGAAAGAAAAAAAGAAAGTATTATATCAACATGTAATGGTTTTATTATTAATATGTAATGAATATTAAATATTTTTAAAATCTTGTATTATATTAACGTGTAATGGCTTTAATATGTGATGAATAATATTTAAGAACTTGTGTCTTATTTTCTAGTTTTAATATAATTATCTACAGAAAGAAATAGTCTTAGAGATCTTCAATAAAGTTAAAAAATGTAAAGGGATGTTAGATCCCAAAAGATTGAGAATTTCTAGTTTAGAAATATTCAGAGTAAGCCACATACTACTTGCTACTTGAACAATTTTTTTTCTTTGATTTTTATTTTAGGAGATGGGGTCTCACCCTGTCACCCAGGCTTGAGTACAGTAGTGCTATCAGCTCGCTGCAGCCTTGAACTCCTGGGCTAAGGATCCTCCTACCTGAGCCTCCTGAGTAGCTGGGACTGTAGGTATACATGACGATACTTGGCTAATTTTTAAATTGTTTTGTAGACGTGGGGTCTCACTTTGTTGGCCAGGCTGGTGTCAAACTCATGGCCTCAAGTGACCCTTCCACCCCTGCCTCCCATCCTAGAGGTGTGTGCCACCACAAGGAGCACTTGTTCAATGTTCTAAAAAACAAATTTCTAAAGTAAGGCTGTGGGATGATGGCAGGAAGATCAAAGAAAAACAGAAGAATAAGTTAAAATGACTTATTCACACATATTCTTTTGACAGCAAGAAGAACTTTTAGTATATACATTCCTTACAAACAAACAAAAGGCAGATAAACAATGTTGTATACGAACTTCAACACACACCGTACAATATTCCCATTTTGCTGACATAAGTTATGGAAATTTCGTTGTTTACTTGAGTGTCGCTACCAGTATTTTGCTTCTCTGATGATTTTTATCAACTTCCTCATCTGTTAACTTCTCTCCAAGGTATGTCATATCATGACATACTGCTGCTGCACGAACATGGCCAGTGTCTTCCTGTTAAACATGTAGAATGCTTTCCTAATTTCTCTTTTTACCCTCTGTCTTTGTGTTTTGCATTTTTCTTACTCTTATTGTCAGAAACTCCAGAAAGTCAGTCGTACTAATTTATCACCATTTGCTTTATTAATTTATACTTTGCTTATATGGAATTTTGCCCAACAGACCTCATTACAATTTCTAACCTGTTTTATTTTGTTTTTCTTCTGAGACAGAGTCTCCCTCTGTTGTCCAAGGCTGGAGTGTAGTAGTGCTATCCCAGCTGACTGCAGCCTCAACCTTCCAGGCTGAAGCGATCCTCCCATCTCAACCTCCCACGTGGCTGAGACTATAGGTGCTTGCCACTATGCCCAACTAATATTCGGAATTTTCCTATACGTGGATTCCAGAGGGGTGACAGTGAAACGTGAGTAAGCATGGATTTTGGTATATGCAGAGATGGGGGGCTGGAACTAATTCTGTATACTGAGGGACGACTGTATATGTTTTTACAATTATGCTGTAGGATACATACTGTTGCATAGCCTTGAAAATAATAATTTTTAATCGAGTGGAATAATAATAATATTGATAAAAGTAGCAGCTGGCCAGGTGTGGTGGCTCCCACTGGTAATCGCAACACTTTGGGAGGCTGAGGCAGGAGGATGGCTTGAGGCCAAGAGTTTGCGATAGGCCTTGGAAACAAAGGGAGTCACCATCCCTACAGAAAAATACATGAATTAGCCTAGTGTGGTGGCATGTTCCTGTAGTCCCAGCTCCTTGGTAGGCTGAGGTGGGAGGATCACTTGAGCCCAGGGAGGCTGAGACTGCAGTGAGTCATGATCAGGCCTCTGCACTCCAGCCTGGGTGACAGAGTGAGACCCTGTCTCAAAACGACAAAAAAGTAGCAGCTAACATCAACTGACCTTTTACCAGGTACCTATTAATACCATAGTTTAATTTCTTATAACTGTTTCTTATTTCACTTACCAACTCTGTCTTCAGTTACTCCCAGATTTTTACTGTGTTTGTACAGATGACCTTTTGTTTAGATTGAATTGTCTCCCCAGAAGTAAGATTACTGTGAGTCACGGTGAATGGACGTTCTCATTACCCTTGATGTAAATTGACAAGGTTTTGGGTGCCTCCCAGCTATAATCTTAGCACTTTGGGAGGCTAAGACAGGAGGATTGCTTGAGGCCAAGAGTTGGAGGAGGCAGTATGGCAGTATGGTGAGACCCTGTCTCTATTATTTTAAAAAATTGACAAGCTTTACCCTGGAAGGCTTATACACAATTTAAACACCCCTTATAGTATAAGAAAGTGCCCATTTCACTGCACCTTTGCCAGCACAGGGTATTATAATTTAGTAAGTCATTTTTTGTTTGATTATTTTAAATAGATAAAAGATCTCATATTACTTTACTTGTCACATTTCAACATCTTTCCTTAGCTTATTAGCTCTGTTTCTTTTCTGTCTGTAAATGGTTGTTGTTGTTTTGTTCTTTGAGACAGGGTCTTGCTCTGTCACCAGGCTGGACTGTAGTGGCATAATCATGCCTCACTGCAGCCTTGACCTGCCAGGCTGAAACTTCAGCATTCTGAGTAGCTGGGACTACAAGTGTGCACCACCACTCCCAGCTAATTTTTTTCTTTTTTTGGATAGAGACAGGGTCTCACTGTGTTGTCCAGACCAGTCTCTAGCTCCTGGCCTTAAGCAATCCTCCTGCATTAGCTTCTGAAATTGCTGGAATTTCAGGCATGAGCCACCATGCCTGGCCTGGGCTAGTTTTCTATTTTTAGTAGAGATGGGGTTGCTCCATGCTGGTCAGGCTGGTCTCGAACTCCTGACCTCAGGTGATCTGTGTGCCTTGGCCTCCCAAAGTGCTGGGATTACAGGCATGAGCCATTGTGCCTGGCCAAAATTAATACTTTTTATATTAAATTTACATATATATACATTTTTTCTTTTTGATACCGGGTCTCGCACTGTCACCCAGGCTGGAGTACAGTGGCACAACCTCTGCTCACTGCAGCCTCCACCTGCCAGGCTCAAGCAATTCTCCTGCCTCAGCCTCCCGAGTAGCTGGGATTACAGGTAAGTGCCACCACACCCAGCTGATGTTTGTGTTTTTTGTAGAGACGAGGTTTCGCCATGTTTCCCAGACTGTTCTCAAACTCCTGAGCTCAAAGCAGTCCACCCATCTTGGCCTCCTAAAGTGCTGGGATTACAGGTGTGAGCCACCTTGCTCATTCTAGTTTAAACTTTTGAATGGTTTGTGTCTCCCGATTGGACTCCTACAAGTACAGAGTCGATGCTAGGAAGGGTACCAGGAGATAGACACACACAGATGGGATTTGGGAGTAGGTTTGGTTATCCAAGGAGCAGTGCTGAGCTCCTTGCTAATGGGATATGGGATGCTGGTGATTTCCAGGAAGTGACTTCACAATGACTCAAGCTACCATATACTGTTGATTGTGAAATGCCAGTTGAAGCATATGTCCTGTGAGCTTAGGGCTGCTACAGGTTGACCACTGCAGCAGTAAAGATGACTCTGAAGAATGGCATGGGATGGATCCTTTCGAATGCACTTGAGCAGCGGTCTCCAACCACAGGGCCACAGAGCTGGAGGTGAGCAGCAGGTGAGTGAAGGGAAACTTCATCTGTATTTCTAGCCCCTCCCATCGCTTGCATGACCACCTGAGCTCCATGTCCTGTCAGATCAGCAGCAGCATTAGATTCTCATAGGAACACAAACTCTGTTGTGAAGTGTGCATGCGAGGGATCTAGGTTGTGTACGCCTTAAGAGACTCTAATGCCTGATATTCTGTTACTGTCTCCCATCACCCCAGATGGACAGTCTAGTTGCAGGAAAACAAGCTCAGAGATCCCACTGAGTCTACGTTATAGTGAGTTGTAGAATCATTTCATTATATATTACTATGTAGTAATAATAGAAATAAAGTGCACAATATATGTAATGCACTTGAATCATCCTGAAATTATTCCCTCACTCCCAGTCTGTGGAAAAATTGTCTTCCACACATTCACTCTGTTTTATGGTAGAGGCAGGGTCTTAATATATTGCCCAGGCTGATCTCAAACTCCTGGCCTCAAGTAATAGACCTCTCTCAGCCTCCCAAAGTGCTGAGATTACAGGCATAAGCCACCACCCTCAACCAAGACTTTCTTAAACCAAATAAAAATTAAGTGAGATTACTTGAGCCCAGGTGGTCAAGGCTGCAGTGAGCCTGATTGCACCACTGCACTCCAGCCTAGGTGACGGAGTGAGACTGTCTCAAAAAATAAAATAAAATACAAATTAACCCTTTATGACGTTCCCAGTAACTTTCCCTCCTAAGTGTTCCCCACAAATCTTTGAATTCTGTTTAATTTTCACATAACATTTAAGACATTTAAGAACTTATGTCTGTCTGTGTCATCCCTTTATGTCAAAAGATGTCTTTTTGTCACTTCCAGCTGGATCTACCATGAACGACTTCTGAATCCAGGAAGAGAGACTGACTGGGCAACATGTTATTCAGGTACAAAAAGATTTGGACTGTAACTCAAAAATGATCAAATGATAGTGCATGCATCAAGTGCAATGGGAAGCTCTTCTGGAGAGTGAGAAAAGCTTCCAGTTAAGGTGACATTGAAGCCAAGTCCTGAAAGATGAGGAAGAGTTGTATGAGAGTGGGGAGGAAAGGGGGAGGTGGCAGGATGGGGAATGGGCTGGGATGGGATGGAGCAAACTTCCCAGGAAGGGAAACCAGCACTGTACAGACCTGAACAACGAGGATGGCATATTTTGTTCAGGGAATGGTGAATTAAGTGTGGCAGGAATGCTTTGTAGAGACAGTAATTTGCTTGTATGGAATTTTGCCTGAGAGACCTCATTGCAGTTTCTGATTTTTTGATGTCATCATCCATCACTGTCCTTGTCAAATAGTTTGGAATGGGTATAATGATGACAATAACCCCAAGTATAATATTTCGTTAATTCTCACAGAATCACAGGTAGGTGCCACAGTTATCCCTATTTGATGAATGGAGTGATGAAGCCTTGGGAATAATGAATGATTTGCCCAAGCTCACCTGGATATTAAGACTGAGTCAAATGTTGGGTCTGGTGTGACTTTAATGTTTGCTTTGTTCATGAGCACCACGTATTGCCTCTCCTATGCAGTTAAGCGGTAGACAGGTGACAGAAAAGCCCATGTTTGTCTCTACTCACACACTTGTGACTGAATGTATGTATGGAGTTTCTACACCAAATTCTTCAGTGCTCTGGATATTAACTGGGTGTCCCATGACTTTATTCTGACACTACCTGGAGTTAGCACAGACCCTATAAGTTAGGGCCTCAGTCCCACGAGACCATCCTGACTTCAGATGCCAATGGCAAGTCCTAAGTTGTCACCTGTACTTTTGACCAACCTGTTACAAATCGGGGGTTCCCATAACTGTTTTCTTGGGTTTAATAATTTGCTAGAACAGTTTATGGAACTCAGAAAAACAGTTTATTTTCTTTTTTTCTGAGAGAGAGGGTCTTATTTTGTTGCCCAGGCTGGTGTGCAATGGTGCAGTCATAGCTCATTGCAGCCTTGATTGTCTGGGCCCCAGTGGTTCTCCCATCTCAGCCTCCCTAGTAGCTGAGACTACATGCCTGCAACACCACATCTGGCTAGTTCCTTTTATTTTTTGTATAGATGGGGTCTTGTTGTGTTGGCCAGGCTGGCCACAAATTCCTGGTCTCAAGTGATCCTCCCACCTCAGCCTCTGAAAGTGCTGGGATTACAGATGTGAGCCACCACATCTGGCCAGTTCATTTCCTATTACTGGTTCATTGTGAAGGATACATCTCAGAAACAGTCAATGAAAGAGACGTGCATGCTGGATGCAGTGGTTCATGCCTGTAATCTCAGCACTTTGGGAGGACAAGGTGGGAGGATCGCTTAAACTCAGGAGTTTGAGACCAGCCTGGGCAACATGGTGAAAACCTGTCTCTATAAAAAATTAAAAAAAAAAAAAAAAAATAACCGGTGTGGTGTTGTGCACCTAGAGTTCCAACTTCTAGGGAAGCTGAGATGAGAGGATGCCTTGAGCTGGGGACTGGGGAGGCTTAGGTTACAGTAAGCTGAGATTGTGCCACTGCACTCTAGCTTGGACAAAAGAGCCTGATCCTGTCTCAAAAAAAAAGAAAGATACCCAGGGCAAGTTAAGTTCGGAGGAGCACAGAGCTCCCATGCCCTCTGTTGAACATGCGACCCTCCCAGCATCTCCTGTGTCCAGCAACCCTGAAAGCTCTGCAAACCCCATTCAGGGTGTTTATGGAGGCTTTATTATGCAAGCATGATTGATAAAATCTTTGGCTGTTGGTGATTAAGTCAGTCTCCAGCCCCTCTTCCTCCTGGAGTTCAGTGCATGAGGCTGAAAGTTCCAAGCCTCTTACCATGTGGTTGCATGGTAATCAGCCCTCCTCTTGAAGAAATGTAGGAGCTTGCAGTCACCCAATCATCTCAACAACATCCCTAAATGCATTCTTACCATGCTGGAGATCCCAAAGTTCTTAGAGGCTCTTGTGTTAGAAACCTGGGACCAAGACCAAATATTAAAACAAAAGATGTTCTTGTCACATCTATCACTGAGGTCTTTCTAAGAGCTTTAGAAGCTCTGTGCCAGGAACCAGGGACAGAGATGAAATATATATTTCTTTTCTTTTTTTTTTTTGAGACAGAATCTCCCTGTGTCATCCAGGCTGGAGTGCAGTGATGTGATCATAGCTCACTATAGCTTTGGCCTTCTGAGATCAAGCGATCCTCCCATCTCAACCTCCCAAGTAGGTAGGACTACACATGCATGTCACCCATGCCCAGCTCATTTTTGTAGAGTCGGAGTTTCACCATGGTGGCCAGGTTGGCCGTGTTGGCCAGATGGGGTCTTCTTTTGTTGCCCAGGCTGGCCGCAAATTCCTGGGCTCAAGTGATCCTCCCACCTCTTCCTTGTAGAGATGCGATTTAGTTATGTCGTCCAGGCTGATCTCAAACTCCTGGGCTAAATCGATTGTCTCACTTCAGCCTCTCAAGTAGCTAGGACTACAGGCGCATACCACCATGTCGGGCTAATATTTGTTTTTATTTTTTTTCTAGAGGTGGGGGTCTCACTATGTTGTTCATGCTAGTTTCAAACTTCGGGCCTCAAGTGTTCCTCCTGCCTTGACCTCCCAAAATGTTGGGATTCTGGGTGGGAGCCATCATGCCCAGCAATCACAAGGGTCTTTATAAAAGAAAGAGAGTAGGAGATTCAGAATTGGAGCAGGAGATGTGGTGACGAAAGCAGAGGTGAGAGAGGGAGATTTGAAGATGCTTCACTTCTGGCTTTGAAGATGGAATCAGGGGCCATGATCCAAGGAATGGGGGTGGCTTCTAGAAGCTGGAAAAGCCAAGGGAACACTTTAGAGTCTCCAGAAGGAATGCAGCCCTGCTGACACCTTGACTTTAGCCTTAATAGACCTAGTTTGGGTTTCTGGCCCCTAGAACCGTAAGATGGTAGTTTTGTGGTGTTTTAAGCCACTAAATGTAGGAAACTGCAAACTATGTTGCAGCGGCAAGAAGAAATGAACATGAAGCCAGGCATGATGGCTCATGCCGGTAATCCCAGCACTTTAGGAATTTAGGCAGGAGGATCACTTGAGGCCAGGAGTTCAAGACCAGTCTGGGCAACATAGTAAGACCTTGTCTCTACAAAAAATGAAAAAATTGGCCAGGCGTGGTGGCTCACGCCTGTAACTCCAGCACTTTGGGAGGCCGAAGCGGGCAGATTACCTGAGGTCAGGAGTTCGCGACCAGCCTGGCCAACATTGCGAAACCCCGGCTCTACTAAAAATACAAAAATTAGCTGGGTGTGGTGGCACGCCCCTGTAATCCCAGCTACTTGGAAGGCTGAGGCAGGAGAATCACTTGAATCTGGGAGGTGGAGGTTGTAGTGAGCCGGTATCAGACCATTACACTACAGCCTGGGCAAGAAGAGTGAAGCTCTGTCTCAAAATAAAATAAAATAAAATACTAAAAAATTTAGCCAGGCATGATGGCATGAACCTGGAGTCCCAGCTACTGGGGAGGCTGAGGTGGGAGGATCGCTTGAGCCTGGAAATTTGAGGTTGCAGTGAGCTGTGATTGTGCCACTGCACTCCAGCCTTGGTGACAGTGAGATCTTGAAAAAAAGAAGAAAGTAAAGATAGAAGAAATGAGCACGGTGGGCATGGGGACAGATGGCAATGTTAAATAGAATGGTCAGGGGTGGCCTCCTAAGTGAAAATTGAGTAAAGACTTGAAGGAGGGGAAGGAGCTGGCCAAGGTGCTGAGGGAAGAGAACTGTAGGCAGAAACAATAGAATAAAGTGTCTGAGGTGTGTCTGAGGCTCTGGAAGGAGGCCCATGGAGCAGACGGAGAGAGGGAGAGAATTAGGGGAGGGGGCCAGGGAGTTGCTGGGTGGGGATCAGTACAAATCACTTAAGCCCCGGGAGGTTATTGCTGGGGCTTTGGCTTTTACTCTGACTCAGATGGGAACTGCGGGAGGGTTCTGAGCAGAGCGACGACGTGGTCTGTCTCCTGATTTAAAAGCATTCTCTGGCTGCTGAGTTGAGAAAGACTATGGGAAGATGTGGGTAGAAGCATGGGGGCCAAGCTTTGGCAACATCCAGGCGGGAGATGATGGTGGTCCTGACCAGGGTCATGTGGTGTTGAGAGATGGTCAGAGGGGAGAGGTAGGGGAGGAGGCCAGGGAGTTGCTGGGTGGGGATCTTTAGTACATGCCGAAGACAGTCAACAGGATTTCCTGACAGACTGGATATGGGGTGTGAGAGAAGGCAGGGGTCAAGGTTGAGTTTGATTGTTACTGAAATTATGAAGTAATTTTAAAAAACACTACTGCCTTTCCCAATCCTACCAAGTATGGGATGCTAGATTAAAGACATCTCTTCAGGCTCATTGCGGTGGCTCATGCCTGTAGTCCCAGCTGTTTGGTAAGCAGAGGTGGGAGTATCTTTTAAGGGCAGGTGTTCAAGACCAGCCTGGACAACACAGCAAGATCTGCTCTTTACAAAAATATTTTTCAAAATTAAATAAATGTAGCTAGGCGTGGTGATGTGTACTTGTAGTTTCAGCTACTCAGGAGGCTGAAGTGGGCAGATCTCTTGAGGTCAGGAGTTTGAGGCCAGCTTGGGCAACATAGCAAGACCCCTCACTCTACAAAAAAATTAAAAAACTAACCAGGCATGGTGGCACTCAACTGTACTACCAGCTACTGGGGAGCTGAGGCAGGAAGATGGCTTGAGCCCAGGAGGTCGAGGCTGCAGTGAGCTGTAAGTGCACAGCTGCACTCCAGTCTGGGTGACAGAGCAGGACCTGTCTCACAATACAAATAAAAATACAAGTAAAATAATGAAATCTCAAGTCAGAGCCTTTTGGCTCTGCAGCCCTTGCAACCCCTCAGCCGTGCAGTGGGGTTTGCGTCACTGGGAATGAGGAGACCCCTGCCCGGTGTTGTTGCCTGACTAATCAGTGTTTTAAAACATATATTAATCGGGGTGGGCGCGGTGGCTCACACCTGTAATCCCAGCACTTAGGGAGACCCAGGCGGGTGGATCACCTGAGGTCAAGAGTTCAAGACCAGCCTTGCCAACATGGCGAAACTCCTTCTCTACTAAGAAAATACAATAATTAGCTGGACATGGTAGTGGGCCCCTGTAATCCCAGCTACTTGGGAGGCTGAGGTAGGAGAATCGCTTGAACCTGTGGGGCGGAGGTTGCAATGAGCTGAGACTGCACCACTTCACTCCAGCCTGGGCAAAAGAACAAGACTTTGTCTCAAAGAAAAAAAGAAAGTATTATGTAATGGTTTTATTTTTAATATGTAATGAATATTAAATATTTTTAAAATCTTGTATTATATTAACATGTAATGGCTTTAATATGTGATGAATAATATTTAAGAACTTGTGTCTTATTTTCTAGTTTTAATATAATTATCTACAGAAAGAAATAGTCTTAGAGATCTTCAATAAAGTTAAAAAATGTAAAGGGATGTTAGATCCCAAAAGATTGAGAATTTCTAGTTTAGAAATATTCAGAGTAAGCCACATACTACTTGCTACTTGAACAATTTTTTTTCTTTGATTTTTATTTTAGGAGATGGGGTCTCACCCTGTCACCCAGGCTTGAGTACAGTAGTGCTATCAGCTCGCTGCAGCCTTGAACTCCTGGGCTAAGGATCCTCCTACCTGAGCCTCCTGAGTAGCTGGGACTGTAGGTATACATGACGATACTTGGCTAATTTTTAAATTGTTTTGTAGACGTGGGGTCTCACTTTGTTGGCCAGGCTGGTGTCAAACTCATGGCCTCAAGTGACCCTTCCACCCCTGCCTCCCATCCTAGAGGTGTGTGCCACCACAAGGAGCACTTGTTCAATGTTCTAAAAAACAAATTTCTAAAGTAAGGCTGTGGGATGATGGCAGGAAGATCAAAGAAAAACAGAAGAATAAGTTAAAATGACTTATTCACACATATTCTTTTGACAGCAAGAAGAACTTTTAGTATATACATTCCTTACAAACAAACAAAAGGCAGATAAACAATGTTGTATACGAACTTCAACACACACCGTACAATATTCCCATTTTGCTGACATAAGTTATGGAAATTTCGTTGTTTACTTGAGTGTCGCTACCAGTATTTTGCTTCTCTGATGATTTTTATCAACTTCCTCATCTGTTAACTTCTCTCCAAGGTATGTCATATCATGACATACTGCTGCTGCACGAACATGGCCAGTGTCTTCCTGTTAAACATGTAGAATGCTTTCCTAATTTCTCTTTTTACCCTCTGTCTTTGTGTTTTGCATTTTTCTTACTCTTATTGTCAGAAACTCCAGAAAGTCAGTCGTACTAATTTATCACCATTTGCTTTATTAATTTATACTTTGCTTATATGGAATTTTGCCCAACAGACCTCATTACAATTTCTAACCTGTTTTATTTTGTTTTTCTTCTGAGACAGAGTCTCCCTCTGTTGTCCAAGGCTGGAGTGTAGTAGTGCTATCCCAGCTGACTGCAGCCTCAACCTTCCAGGCTGAAGCGATCCTCCCATCTCAACCTCCCACGTGGCTGAGACTATAGGTGCTTGCCACTATGCCCAACTAATATTCGGAATTTTCCTATACGTGGATTCCAGAGGGGTGACAGTGAAACGTGAGTAAGCATGGATTTTGGTATATGCAGAGATGGGGGGCTGGAACTAATTCTGTATACTGAGGGACGACTGTATATGTTTTTACAATTATGCTGTAGGATACATACTGTTGCATAGCCTTGAAAATAATAATTTTTAATCGAGTGGAATAATAATAATATTGATAAAAGTAGCAGCTGGCCAGGTGTGGTGGCTCCCACTGGTAATCGCAACACTTTGGGAGGCTGAGGCAGGAGGATGGCTTGAGGCCAAGAGTTTGCGATAGGCCTTGGAAACAAAGGGAGTCACCATCCCTACAGAAAAATACATGAATTAGCCTAGTGTGGTGGCATGTTCCTGTAGTCCCAGCTCCTTGGTAGGCTGAGGTGGGAGGATCACTTGAGCCCAGGGAGGCTGAGACTGCAGTGAGTCATGATCAGGCCTCTGCACTCCAGCCTGGGTGACAGAGTGAGACCCTGTCTCAAAACGACAAAAAAGTAGCAGCTAACATCAACTGACCTTTTACCAGGTACCTATTAATACCATAGTTTAATTTCTTATAACTGTTTCTTATTTCACTTACCAACTCTGTCTTCAGTTACTCCCAGATTTTTACTGTGTTTGTACAGATGACCTTTTGTTTAGATTGAATTGTCTCCCCAGAAGTAAGATTACTGTGAGTCACGGTGAATGGACGTTCTCATTACCCTTGATGTAAATTGACAAGGTTTTGGGTGCCTCCCAGCTATAATCTTAGCACTTTGGGAGGCTAAGACAGGAGGATTGCTTGAGGCCAAGAGTTGGAGGAGGCAGTATGGCAGTATGGTGAGACCCTGTCTCTATTATTTTAAAAAATTGACAAGCTTTACCCTGGAAGGCTTATACACAATTTAAACACCCCTTATAGTATAAGAAAGTGCCCATTTCACTGCACCTTTGCCAGCACAGGGTATTATAATTTAGTAAGTCATTTTTTGTTTGATTATTTTAAATAGATAAAAGATCTCATATTACTTTACTTGTCACATTTCAACATCTTTCCTTAGCTTATTAGCTCTGTTTCTTTTCTGTCTGTAAATGGTTGTTGTTGTTTTGTTCTTTGAGACAGGGTCTTGCTCTGTCACCAGGCTGGACTGTAGTGGCATAATCATGCCTCACTGCAGCCTTGACCTGCCAGGCTGAAACTTCAGCATTCTGAGTAGCTGGGACTACAAGTGTGCACCACCACTCCCAGCTAATTTTTTTCTTTTTTTGGATAGAGACAGGGTCTCACTGTGTTGTCCAGACCAGTCTCTAGCTCCTGGCCTTAAGCAATCCTCCTGCATTAGCTTCTGAAATTGCTGGAATTTCAGGCATGAGCCACCATGCCTGGCCTGGGCTAGTTTTCTATTTTTAGTAGAGATGGGGTTGCTCCATGCTGGTCAGGCTGGTCTCGAACTCCTGACCTCAGGTGATCTGTGTGCCTTGGCCTCCCAAAGTGCTGGGATTACAGGCATGAGCCATTGTGCCTGGCCAAAATTAATACTTTTTATATTAAATTTACATATATATACATTTTTTCTTTTTGATACCGGGTCTCGCACTGTCACCCAGGCTGGAGTACAGTGGCACAACCTCTGCTCACTGCAGCCTCCACCTGCCAGGCTCAAGCAATTCTCCTGCCTCAGCCTCCCGAGTAGCTGGGATTACAGGTAAGTGCCACCACACCCAGCTGATGTTTGTGTTTTTTGTAGAGACGAGGTTTCGCCATGTTTCCCAGACTGTTCTCAAACTCCTGAGCTCAAAGCAGTCCACCCATCTTGGCCTCCTAAAGTGCTGGGATTACAGGTGTGAGCCACCTTGCTCATTCTAGTTTAAACTTTTGAATGGTTTGTGTCTCCCGATTGGACTCCTACAAGTACAGAGTCGATGCTAGGAAGGGTACCAGGAGATAGACACACACAGATGGGATTTGGGAGTAGGTTTGGTTATCCAAGGAGCAGTGCTGAGCTCCTTGCTAATGGGATATGGGATGCTGGTGATTTCCAGGAAGTGACTTCACAATGACTCAAGCTACCATATACTGTTGATTGTGAAATGCCAGTTGAAGCATATGTCCTGTGAGCTTAGGGCTGCTACAGGTTGACCACTGCAGCAGTAAAGATGACTCTGAAGAATGGCATGGGATGGATCCTTTCGAATGCACTTGAGCAGCGGTCTCCAACCACAGGGCCACAGAGCTGGAGGTGAGCAGCAGGTGAGTGAAGGGAAACTTCATCTGTATTTCTAGCCCCTCCCATCGCTTGCATGACCACCTGAGCTCCATGTCCTGTCAGATCAGCAGCAGCATTAGATTCTCATAGGAACACAAACTCTGTTGTGAAGTGTGCATGCGAGGGATCTAGGTTGTGTACGCCTTAAGAGACTCTAATGCCTGATATTCTGTTACTGTCTCCCATCACCCCAGATGGACAGTCTAGTTGCAGGAAAACAAGCTCAGAGATCCCACTGAGTCTACGTTATAGTGAGTTGTAGAATCATTTCATTATATATTACTATGTAGTAATAATAGAAATAAAGTGCACAATATATGTAATGCACTTGAATCATCCTGAAATTATTCCCTCACTCCCAGTCTGTGGAAAAATTGTCTTCCACACATTCACTCTGTTTTATGGTAGAGGCAGGGTCTTAATATATTGCCCAGGCTGATCTCAAACTCCTGGCCTCAAGTAATAGACCTCTCTCAGCCTCCCAAAGTGCTGAGATTACAGGCATAAGCCACCACCCTCAACCAAGACTTTCTTAAACCAAATAAAAATTAAGTGAGATTACTTGAGCCCAGGTGGTCAAGGCTGCAGTGAGCCTGATTGCACCACTGCACTCCAGCCTAGGTGACGGAGTGAGACTGTCTCAAAAAATAAAATAAAATACAAATTAACCCTTTATGACGTTCCCAGTAACTTTCCCTCCTAAGTGTTCCCCACAAATCTTTGAATTCTGTTTAATTTTCACATAACATTTAAGACATTTAAGAACTTATGTCTGTCTGTGTCATCCCTTTATGTCAAAAGATGTCTTTTTGTCACTTCCAGCTGGATCTACCATGAACGACTTCTGAATCCAGGAAGAGAGACTGACTGGGCAACATGTTATTCAGGTACAAAAAGATTTGGACTGTAACTCAAAAATGATCAAATGATAGTGCATGCATCAAGTGCAATGGGAAGCTCTTCTGGAGAGTGAGAAAAGCTTCCAGTTAAGGTGACATTGAAGCCAAGTCCTGAAAGATGAGGAAGAGTTGTATGAGAGTGGGGAGGAAAGGGGGAGGTGGCAGGATGGGGAATGGGCTGGGATGGGATGGAGCAAACTTCCCAGGAAGGGAAACCAGCACTGTACAGACCTGAACAACGAGGATGGCATATTTTGTTCAGGGAATGGTGAATTAAGTGTGGCAGGAATGCTTTGTAGAGACAGTAATTTGCTTGTATGGAATTTTGCCTGAGAGACCTCATTGCAGTTTCTGATTTTTTGATGTCATCATCCATCACTGTCCTTGTCAAATAGTTTGGAATGGGTATAATGATGACAATAACCCCAAGTATAATATTTCGTTAATTCTCACAGAATCACAGGTAGGTGCCACAGTTATCCCTATTTGATGAATGGAGTGATGAAGCCTTGGGAATAATGAATGATTTGCCCAAGCTCACCTGGATATTAAGACTGAGTCAAATGTTGGGTCTGGTGTGACTTTAATGTTTGCTTTGTTCATGAGCACCACGTATTGCCTCTCCTATGCAGTTAAGCGGTAGACAGGTGACAGAAAAGCCCATGTTTGTCTCTACTCACACACTTGTGACTGAATGTATGTATGGAGTTTCTACACCAAATTCTTCAGTGCTCTGGATATTAACTGGGTGTCCCATGACTTTATTCTGACACTACCTGGAGTTAGCACAGACCCTATAAGTTAGGGCCTCAGTCCCACGAGACCATCCTGACTTCAGATGCCAATGGCAAGTCCTAAGTTGTCACCTGTACTTTTGACCAACCTGTTACAAATCGGGGGTTCCCATAACTGTTTTCTTGGGTTTAATAATTTGCTAGAACAGTTTATGGAACTCAGAAAAACAGTTTATTTTCTTTTTTTCTGAGAGAGAGGGTCTTATTTTGTTGCCCAGGCTGGTGTGCAATGGTGCAGTCATAGCTCATTGCAGCCTTGATTGTCTGGGCCCCAGTGGTTCTCCCATCTCAGCCTCCCTAGTAGCTGAGACTACATGCCTGCAACACCACATCTGGCTAGTTCCTTTTATTTTTTGTATAGATGGGGTCTTGTTGTGTTGGCCAGGCTGGCCACAAATTCCTGGTCTCAAGTGATCCTCCCACCTCAGCCTCTGAAAGTGCTGGGATTACAGATGTGAGCCACCACATCTGGCCAGTTCATTTCCTATTACTGGTTCATTGTGAAGGATACATCTCAGAAACAGTCAATGAAAGAGACGTGCATGCTGGATGCAGTGGTTCATGCCTGTAATCTCAGCACTTTGGGAGGACAAGGTGGGAGGATCGCTTAAACTCAGGAGTTTGAGACCAGCCTGGGCAACATGGTGAAAACCTGTCTCTATAAAAAATTAAAAAAAAAAAAAAAAAATAACCGGTGTGGTGTTGTGCACCTAGAGTTCCAACTTCTAGGGAAGCTGAGATGAGAGGATGCCTTGAGCTGGGGACTGGGGAGGCTTAGGTTACAGTAAGCTGAGATTGTGCCACTGCACTCTAGCTTGGACAAAAGAGCCTGATCCTGTCTCAAAAAAAAAGAAAGATACCCAGGGCAAGTTAAGTTCGGAGGAGCACAGAGCTCCCATGCCCTCTGTTGAACATGCGACCCTCCCAGCATCTCCTGTGTCCAGCAACCCTGAAAGCTCTGCAAACCCCATTCAGGGTGTTTATGGAGGCTTTATTATGCAAGCATGATTGATAAAATCTTTGGCTGTTGGTGATTAAGTCAGTCTCCAGCCCCTCTTCCTCCTGGAGTTCAGTGCATGAGGCTGAAAGTTCCAAGCCTCTTACCATGTGGTTGCATGGTAATCAGCCCTCCTCTTGAAGAAATGTAGGAGCTTGCAGTCACCCAATCATCTCAACAACATCCCTAAATGCATTCTTACCATGCTGGAGATCCCAAAGTTCTTAGAGGCTCTTGTGTTAGAAACCTGGGACCAAGACCAAATATTAAAACAAAAGATGTTCTTGTCACATCTATCACTGAGGTCTTTCTAAGAGCTTTAGAAGCTCTGTGCCAGGAACCAGGGACAGAGATGAAATATATATTTCTTTTCTTTTTTTTTTTTGAGACAGAATCTCCCTGTGTCATCCAGGCTGGAGTGCAGTGATGTGATCATAGCTCACTATAGCTTTGGCCTTCTGAGATCAAGCGATCCTCCCATCTCAACCTCCCAAGTAGGTAGGACTACACATGCATGTCACCCATGCCCAGCTCATTTTTGTAGAGTCGGAGTTTCACCATGGTGGCCAGGTTGGCCGTGTTGGCCAGATGGGGTCTTCTTTTGTTGCCCAGGCTGGCCGCAAATTCCTGGGCTCAAGTGATCCTCCCACCTCTTCCTTGTAGAGATGCGATTTAGTTATGTCGTCCAGGCTGATCTCAAACTCCTGGGCTAAATCGATTGTCTCACTTCAGCCTCTCAAGTAGCTAGGACTACAGGCGCATACCACCATGTCGGGCTAATATTTGTTTTTATTTTTTTTCTAGAGGTGGGGGTCTCACTATGTTGTTCATGCTAGTTTCAAACTTCGGGCCTCAAGTGTTCCTCCTGCCTTGACCTCCCAAAATGTTGGGATTCTGGGTGGGAGCCATCATGCCCAGCAATCACAAGGGTCTTTATAAAAGAAAGAGAGTAGGAGATTCAGAATTGGAGCAGGAGATGTGGTGACGAAAGCAGAGGTGAGAGAGGGAGATTTGAAGATGCTTCACTTCTGGCTTTGAAGATGGAATCAGGGGCCATGATCCAAGGAATGGGGGTGGCTTCTAGAAGCTGGAAAAGCCAAGGGAACACTTTAGAGTCTCCAGAAGGAATGCAGCCCTGCTGACACCTTGACTTTAGCCTTAATAGACCTAGTTTGGGTTTCTGGCCCCTAGAACCGTAAGATGGTAGTTTTGTGGTGTTTTAAGCCACTAAATGTAGGAAACTGCAAACTATGTTGCAGCGGCAAGAAGAAATGAACATGAAGCCAGGCATGATGGCTCATGCCGGTAATCCCAGCACTTTAGGAATTTAGGCAGGAGGATCACTTGAGGCCAGGAGTTCAAGACCAGTCTGGGCAACATAGTAAGACCTTGTCTCTACAAAAAATGAAAAAATTGGCCAGGCGTGGTGGCTCACGCCTGTAACTCCAGCACTTTGGGAGGCCGAAGCGGGCAGATTACCTGAGGTCAGGAGTTCGCGACCAGCCTGGCCAACATTGCGAAACCCCGGCTCTACTAAAAATACAAAAATTAGCTGGGTGTGGTGGCACGCCCCTGTAATCCCAGCTACTTGGAAGGCTGAGGCAGGAGAATCACTTGAATCTGGGAGGTGGAGGTTGTAGTGAGCCGGTATCAGACCATTACACTACAGCCTGGGCAAGAAGAGTGAAGCTCTGTCTCAAAATAAAATAAAATAAAATACTAAAAAATTTAGCCAGGCATGATGGCATGAACCTAGAGTCCCAGCTACTGGGGAGGCTGAGGTGGGAGGATCGCTTGAGCCTGGAAATTTGAGGTTGCAGTGAGCTGTGATTGTGCCACTGCACTCCAGCCTTGGTGACAGTGAGATCTTGAAAAAAAGAAGAAAGTAAAGATAGAAGAAATGAGCACGGTGGGCATGGGGACAGATGGCAATGTTAAATAGAATGGTCAGGGGTGGCCTCCTAAGTGAAAATTGAGTAAAGACTTGAAGGAGGGGAAGGAGCTGGCCAAGGTGCTGAGGGAAGAGAACTGTAGGCAGAAACAATAGAATAAAGTGTCTGAGGTGTGTCTGAGGCTCTGGAAGGAGGCCCATGGAGCAGACGGAGAGAGGGAGAGAATTAGGGGAGGGGGCCAGGGAGTTGCTGGGTGGGGATCAGTACAAATCACTTAAGCCCCGGGAGGTTATTGCTGGGGCTTTGGCTTTTACTCTGACTCAGATGGGAACTGCGGGAGGGTTCTGAGCAGAGCGACGACGTGGTCTGTCTCCTGATTTAAAAGCATTCTCTGGCTGCTGAGTTGAGAAAGACTATGGGAAGATGTGGGTAGAAGCATGGGGGCCAAGCTTTGGCAACATCCAGGCGGGAGATGATGGTGGTCCTGACCAGGGTCATGTGGTGTTGAGAGATGGTCAGAGGGGAGAGGTAGGGGAGGAGGCCAGGGAGTTGCTGGGTGGGGATCTTTAGTACATGCCGAAGACAGTCAACAGGATTTCCTGACAGACTGGATATGGGGTGTGAGAGAAGGCAGGGGTCAAGGTTGAGTTTGATTGTTACTGAAATTATGAAGTAATTTTAAAAAACACTACTGCCTTTCCCAATCCTACCAAGTATGGGATGCTAGATTAAAGACATCTCTTCAGGCTCATTGCGGTGGCTCATGCCTGTAGTCCCAGCTGTTTGGTAAGCAGAGGTGGGAGTATCTTTTAAGGGCAGGTGTTCAAGACCAGCCTGGACAACACAGCAAGATCTGCTCTTTACAAAAATATTTTTCAAAATTAAATAAATGTAGCTAGGCGTGGTGATGTGTACTTGTAGTTTCAGCTACTCAGGAGGCTGAAGTGGGCAGATCTCTTGAGGTCAGGAGTTTGAGGCCAGCTTGGGCAACATAGCAAGACCCCTCACTCTACAAAAAAATTAAAAAACTAACCAGGCATGGTGGCACTCAACTGTACTACCAGCTACTGGGGAGCTGAGGCAGGAAGATGGCTTGAGCCCAGGAGGTCGAGGCTGCAGTGAGCTGTAAGTGCACAGCTGCACTCCAGTCTGGGTGACAGAGCAGGACCTGTCTCACAATACAAATAAAAATACAAGTAAAATAATGAAATCTCAAGTCAGAGCCTTTTGGCTCTGCAGCCCTTGCAACCCCTCAGCCGTGCAGTGGGGTTTGCGTCACTGGGAATGAGGAGACCCCTGCCCGGTGTTGTTGCCTGACTAATCAGTGTTTTAAAACATATATTAATCGGGGTGGGCGCGGTGGCTCACACCTGTAATCCCAGCACTTAGGGAGACCCAGGCGGGTGGATCACCTGAGGTCAAGAGTTCAAGACCAGCCTTGCCAACATGGCGAAACTCCTTCTCTACTAAGAAAATACAATAATTAGCTGGACATGGTAGTGGGCCCCTGTAATCCCAGCTACTTGGGAGGCTGAGGTAGGAGAATCGCTTGAACCTGTGGGGCGGAGGTTGCAATGAGCTGAGACTGCACCACTTCACTCCAGCCTGGGCAAAAGAACAAGACTTTGTCTCAAAGAAAAAAAGAAAGTATTATGTAATGGTTTTATTTTTAATATGTAATGAATATTAAATATTTTTAAAATCTTGTATTATATTAACATGTAATGGCTTTAATATGTGATGAATAATATTTAAGAACTTGTGTCTTATTTTCTAGTTTTAATATAATTATCTACAGAAAGAAATAGTCTTAGAGATCTTCAATAAAGTTAAAAAATGTAAAGGGATGTTAGATCCCAAAAGATTGAGAATTTCTAGTTTAGAAATATTCAGAGTAAGCCACATACTACTTGCTACTTGAACAATTTTTTTTCTTTGATTTTTATTTTAGGAGATGGGGTCTCACCCTGTCACCCAGGCTTGAGTACAGTAGTGCTATCAGCTCGCTGCAGCCTTGAACTCCTGGGCTAAGGATCCTCCTACCTGAGCCTCCTGAGTAGCTGGGACTGTAGGTATACATGACGATACTTGGCTAATTTTTAAATTGTTTTGTAGACGTGGGGTCTCACTTTGTTGGCCAGGCTGGTGTCAAACTCATGGCCTCAAGTGACCCTTCCACCCCTGCCTCCCATCCTAGAGGTGTGTGCCACCACAAGGAGCACTTGTTCAATGTTCTAAAAAACAAATTTCTAAAGTAAGGCTGTGGGATGATGGCAGGAAGATCAAAGAAAAACAGAAGAATAAGTTAAAATGACTTATTCACACATATTCTTTTGACAGCAAGAAGAACTTTTAGTATATACATTCCTTACAAACAAACAAAAGGCAGATAAACAATGTTGTATACGAACTTCAACACACACCGTACAATATTCCCATTTTGCTGACATAAGTTATGGAAATTTCGTTGTTTACTTGAGTGTCGCTACCAGTATTTTGCTTCTCTGATGATTTTTATCAACTTCCTCATCTGTTAACTTCTCTCCAAGGTATGTCATATCATGACATACTGCTGCTGCACGAACATGGCCAGTGTCTTCCTGTTAAACATGTAGAATGCTTTCCTAATTTCTCTTTTTACCCTCTGTCTTTGTGTTTTGCATTTTTCTTACTCTTATTGTCAGAAACTCCAGAAAGTCAGTCGTACTAATTTATCACCATTTGCTTTATTAATTTATACTTTGCTTATATGGAATTTTGCCCAACAGACCTCATTACAATTTCTAACCTGTTTTATTTTGTTTTTCTTCTGAGACAGAGTCTCCCTCTGTTGTCCAAGGCTGGAGTGTAGTAGTGCTATCCCAGCTGACTGCAGCCTCAACCTTCCAGGCTGAAGCGATCCTCCCATCTCAACCTCCCACGTGGCTGAGACTATAGGTGCTTGCCACTATGCCCAACTAATATTCGGAATTTTCCTATACGTGGATTCCAGAGGGGTGACAGTGAAACGTGAGTAAGCATGGATTTTGGTATATGCAGAGATGGGGGGCTGGAACTAATTCTGTATACTGAGGGACGACTGTATATGTTTTTACAATTATGCTGTAGGATACATACTGTTGCATAGCCTTGAAAATAATAATTTTTAATCGAGTGGAATAATAATAATATTGATAAAAGTAGCAGCTGGCCAGGTGTGGTGGCTCCCACTGGTAATCGCAACACTTTGGGAGGCTGAGGCAGGAGGATGGCTTGAGGCCAAGAGTTTGCGATAGGCCTTGGAAACAAAGGGAGTCACCATCCCTACAGAAAAATACATGAATTAGCCTAGTGTGGTGGCATGTTCCTGTAGTCCCAGCTCCTTGGTAGGCTGAGGTGGGAGGATCACTTGAGCCCAGGGAGGCTGAGACTGCAGTGAGTCATGATCAGGCCTCTGCACTCCAGCCTGGGTGACAGAGTGAGACCCTGTCTCAAAACGACAAAAAAGTAGCAGCTAACATCAACTGACCTTTTACCAGGTACCTATTAATACCATAGTTTAATTTCTTATAACTGTTTCTTATTTCACTTACCAACTCTGTCTTCAGTTACTCCCAGATTTTTACTGTGTTTGTACAGATGACCTTTTGTTTAGATTGAATTGTCTCCCCAGAAGTAAGATTACTGTGAGTCACGGTGAATGGACGTTCTCATTACCCTTGATGTAAATTGACAAGGTTTTGGGTGCCTCCCAGCTATAATCTTAGCACTTTGGGAGGCTAAGACAGGAGGATTGCTTGAGGCCAAGAGTTGGAGGAGGCAGTATGGCAGTATGGTGAGACCCTGTCTCTATTATTTTAAAAAATTGACAAGCTTTACCCTGGAAGGCTTATACACAATTTAAACACCCCTTATAGTATAAGAAAGTGCCCATTTCACTGCACCTTTGCCAGCACAGGGTATTATAATTTAGTAAGTCATTTTTTGTTTGATTATTTTAAATAGATAAAAGATCTCATATTACTTTACTTGTCACATTTCAACATCTTTCCTTAGCTTATTAGCTCTGTTTCTTTTCTGTCTGTAAATGGTTGTTGTTGTTTTGTTCTTTGAGACAGGGTCTTGCTCTGTCACCAGGCTGGACTGTAGTGGCATAATCATGCCTCACTGCAGCCTTGACCTGCCAGGCTGAAACTTCAGCATTCTGAGTAGCTGGGACTACAAGTGTGCACCACCACTCCCAGCTAATTTTTTTCTTTTTTTGGATAGAGACAGGGTCTCACTGTGTTGTCCAGACCAGTCTCTAGCTCCTGGCCTTAAGCAATCCTCCTGCATTAGCTTCTGAAATTGCTGGAATTTCAGGCATGAGCCACCATGCCTGGCCTGGGCTAGTCCTATATTCTCTAGAGTTCTCTTTACTTTGTGCTAGCCAATCTCTCATTATGCTGTTCACCTGTTATAATGAATAATTCTCTGTATTAAATTTTACCACTTTAAACTTTTGAGTGGTTTGTGCTTCCTGATTGGACTCTGACTAATATGCTAGGAAGGGTCCCAGGAGATAAACCCACACAGATGGGATTTGGACATAGGTTTGGTTTCCCAGGGGGCAGTGCTGAGCTCTTTGCCAGTGGGAAATGGGATGCTGGTGATTTCCAGGAAGTGACCTCACAATGACTCAAGCTACCACTTACTGTTGATTGTGACAAAATGGCAGCTGAGGCACATGCCTTGGGAGCTAAGTGGTTGCTGCACTTGACCACTATGAAGACTGGTGTGGGAAGGGTCGTTTTGGATGCACTTGAGCAGGGGTCCCCAACCCCTGAGCCGTGGAGCCGTAAGGAGCCACACAGCAGGAGGTGAGTGGTGCCAAGTGAGGGAGTGAGGGAAGCTTGGTCTGTATTTACAGCCACTCCCCTTTGCTCACATTCCTGCCTGAGCTCCACCTTCTCAGATCAGCAGCAGCATTAGATTCTCATAGGAGAACGCACCCTGTTGTGAGCCGTGCATGTGAGGGATCTAGGTTGCGCTGTCCTTATGAGAATCTAATACCTATTGATCTGTCACTTTCTCCCATCACGCTCAGGTGGGACCATCTAGTTGCAGGAAAACAAGCTTAACACGCCCACTGATTCTACATTATGGTGAGTTCTATAATTATTTTATTATATATTACAGTGTAATAATGGAAATAAAGTGCCTAATACATGTAATGTGCTTAAATCTCTTGGCCCAGCTCCTACCTCCCGGCAGCCTCTCCAGGCCCAGAACTTTCTCCAGTCAGCCTCTACAGACCAAGCTCATGACTCACAATGGCCTATTTAGGCCCATACCCTACCTCACAGCAGTCTCCGCAGATGAGGCTACTGCCTCACAACAGCCTCCACAGGCACAGCTCCATCGTTACAATGGCCTCTTTAGACCCAGTTCCTGCCTCCCAGGCTTCTCTCCAGGCCCTGAACTTTCTCAAGTCGACCTCACCAGGCCCAGCTCCTGCCACTCGTTGGCCTCCCAAGGGCCAGCTTTTGCCTCACGGCCACCTTCCAAGACCCAGCTCCTGTTGTACAGTGGCCTCTTGAGGCCCATCTTCTGACTCCGGGCAGCCTGTACAGGCCCAGCTCCTGCCTTACAATGGCCTCTTTAGTCCCAGCTCCTGCCTCTTTGCAGGAGGCCCAAATGTCCTCAAGTCCAGGCCACAAAATCCAGGGCCAAAATGTCCACAAGTCGGCCTCTCAAGGCCCAGCTCCTGCCTTTCGTTGGCATCTCCAGGCCCAGCTGCTGCCCCCAGATGGCCTCTACAGGCCGTGCTCTTTCTTCTGACTGTGTCTGGAGGTCCAACTCCTGCCTCAGAACAACCTCTTTTGGCTCAGCTCCTGCCCAGCTCCTAGTGGCCTTTGTAGGCCCAAAACTGCCTCAAGTCAAGCTTTCCAGGCCCACCTTTTGCCTCCCAATGGCCTGGACAGGCCCAGCTCCTGCGTGACAATGGCCTCTCCAGGCCCAGTTTTTGCCTCACAGAAGCCTTCCCCAAACAAGGTCCTACCTGCCTCCCAGCAGCCTCAACAGGCCCAGATCCTGCTTCACACTAATCTCATTAGGCCCAGCTCATACCTCACCGTGACCTGTCCAGGCCCAGCTCCTGCCCCTCGACAGGCTGTCCATGCCCGAAACTTCCTCAAGTCGGCCTCTCGAGGCACAGCTCCTGCCTAACATTGGC
Organism: Pongo pygmaeus; assembly: GCF_028885625.2. Classification (NCBI taxonomy): domain Eukaryota; kingdom Metazoa; phylum Chordata; class Mammalia; order Primates; family Hominidae; genus Pongo; species Pongo pygmaeus. The sequence goes on from NC_085930.1 coordinate 205,287,549, forward strand.
CTCTTTAGGCACAGCTCGTGCCTTGGTGGCCTCTCCAGGCCCAGCTCCTGCATCCCAGCACCTTCTCTAGACCGAGAACTTTCTCAAGTCTGCCATTCCAGACCCAACTCGTGCCTTCCGTCAGCATCTACAGGCTCAACCTCTGCCTCACAGCACATTTTCCCAGCCCAGCATGTGCCTCACCACAACCCCCTAGGCCAAGCTCCTGCCTTTCAGCAGCCTCTACAGGCCCCACTCCTACCTCAATGGCCTCTCTAGGGCAAACTTATGCCTCACAGTGGCCATTCTGGCCCAGCTTTTGCCTTTTGGCAGCATCTCCAGAACCAGAACTTCCTCAAGTGGGCCTCTCCAGGCCCCGCTTTTCCTCCCAGTGGCCTCTGCAGGCCCAGACTGTTGTCAAGTCGGCCTATCCAGGGTCAGCTCCTGCTTCCCGGCGGCCTCTGCAGGCCCAGGTCGTCCTCAAGTCGGCCTCCCCAGGCCCAGCTCCAGCCTCTTGGCGGCCTCTCCGGGTGCAAAAGTTCCTCGAGTCAGCCTCTCCAGACCCAGCTCCTCCTGCCTCCCAGTGGCCTCTTTCAGCCCAGCCCAGCTCATGCCTCCTGGTGGCCTTCCCAGGCCCCACTTTTGACTTTTGGCGGCCTCTGCAGGCCCGAATTTGACCTCCAGTCAGCCTCTCCAGGCCCGGCCTCCTGCCTCTCGAAGGCCTACACAGGCCCAGCCTCTGCCTCACAGCAGACTATCCACGCCCATCTAGCCCTCGCCTCACTGCGGCCTCCCCAGTCCAAAGCTCCTGCCTCTCAGCTGCTTCGGCAGGCCCAGCTCCCGCCTGCCAGTGGCCTCTTCAGGCCCATGGGGCTCATTCCTCACAATGGCCTTTCCAGGCCCAGTTTTTCCCTTCCGGCGGCCTCTGCGGGCCCAGAACCTCCTCAAGTTGGCCTCTCCAGACCCACTTGCGGCCTCCTGGCGTCCTCTCTAGGCCCAGTTCTTCCTCCCGGCTGCGTCTCCAGGCCCGACTCCGGCCTCCCAACAACTCTTTGGACTCAGCTCCCGCCCAGCTCCCGGTGGCCCTGGTAGGCCCACAACTTCCTGAAGCCAAGCTCCCCAGGCCCAGCTCAGGCCTCACGGTGGCCTCTCCAGGCTCAGCTCCTGCCCTCCGACGGCGTCTCCAGGCTCCAAACGGCGTCCGGTCGGTGGGCTCCTCCTGGCCCAGCTTGGGCCTCCCGGCAACCTCTGCAGGCCCAGGTCGTCCTGAAGTCGGCCTCTCCAGGCCCAGCTCCGGCCTCCCAGCAAGCAAGCTCTTTTGGCTCAGCTCCTGCCCAGCTTCCGCTGGCCTTTGTAGGCCCCGAACTTTCTCCAGCCAAGCTCTTCAGGCCCACCTCCTGCCTCCCGGTGCCTGAACTGGCCCAGTTCTGGCTGAAGAACAGCCTCTGCAGGCCCCGCTCTTGCCTCCCAGGGGCCTCTCCAGGCCCGGCTCTCGACCCACGGCAGCCTCCCGGGGCCAACTCCCTGCCTGCCTCCCGGCAGCCTGCGAGCGGCCCAGCTCCTCCCTCATGGTGGCCTGTTGAGGCCCAACTCATGCCTTTGGCACCCTGCCCATAGGCGTGAGCCCCTGCCTCACACTGGCCTCTCTCACGCTGAGAGAGGTCCTCTCTCACGCTAGGACTTCTCTCAGCGTGAGAGAGGACCTGTGAGAGGACCTCTCTCAGGGTGAGAGGACCCCTCTCAGCGTGAGAGAGGACCCTCTCAGAGGACCTCTCTCACGCTGAGAGAGGACCTGTCTCACGCTGAGAGAGGACCCCTCTCAGAGGACCTCTCTCACACTGAGAGAGGTCCTATCTCACGCTGGCCTGTTGAGGCCCAATTCATGCCTCTGGCACCCTGCCTAGAGGCGTGAGCCCCTGCTTCACGCTGGCCTCTCTGACGCTGAGGTTCTCTCTCATGCTAGGACTTCTCTCAGCGTGAGAGAGGACATGTTATAGGACCTCTCAGCGTGAGAGAGGACCTCTTTCAGCGTGAGAATGGACCTCTCTCAACGTGAGAGAGGACCCCTCTCAGAGGACCTCTCTCAGCGTGAGAGAGGACCCCTCTCAGAGGACCTCTCTCAGCGTGAGAGAGGACCCCTCTAAGAGGACCTCTCAGCGTGAGAGAGGACCCCTCTCAGAGGGCCTCTCTCACGCTGGCCTGTTGAGGCCCAATTCATGCCTCTGGCACCCTGCCCAGAGGCGTGAGCCCCTGCCTCACACTGGCCTCTCTTACAGTGAGAGAGGTCCTCTCTCACGCAAGGACTTCTCTCAGCGTGAGAGAGGACCTCAGCGTGAGAGAGGACCTCAGCGTGAGAGAGGACCTGTGAGAGGACCTCTCTCAGTGTGAGAGAGGACCCCTCTCAGAGGACCTCCCTCACGCTGGCCTGTTGAGGCCCAATTCATGCCTCTGGCACCCTGCCCAGAGGCGAGAGCCCCTGCCACACACTGGCCTCGCTCACGCTGAGGTCCTCTCTCACGCTAGGACTTCTCTCAGCGTGAGAGACTACCTCTCTCAGCGTGAGAGAGGACATGTTAGAGGACCTCTCAGCGTGAGAGAGGACCTCTTTCAGCGTGAGAAGGGACCTCTCTCAGTGTGAGAGAGGACCCCTCTCAGAGGACCTCTCTCAGCATGAGAGAGGACCCCTCTCAGAGGACCTCTCAGCGTGAGAGAGGACCCCTCTCAGAGGGCCTCTCTCACGCTGGCCTGTTGAGGCGCAACTCATGCCTCTGGCACCCTGCCCAGAGGCGTGAGCCCCTGCCTCACACTGGCATCTCTCACGCTGAGAGAGGTCCTCCCTCACGCTAGCTTGTTGAGGCCCAGCTCATGACTCTGGTGGCCTCTCCAGGCCCAGTCCCTGCCTGTTGGCTGGCGGCTTCTAGAGGCCCAGCCTCTACCTCAACAGTGGGCCCTCCAGGCCCATCTCTTGCCTCGCCGTGGCCTCCTTGGGCCAGGCTCCCGCCTCGGGACGGCCTCCGCAGGCCCAGCTCCTGCCTCGCGGAGGCCCTCCGGAGGCCAAGCTCATACGCCACGGCGGCCTCTCCCAGCCTGGCGTTTGCTCCTTTGCAAGTGCTCCAGGCCCTGCACTTCCTTCAGTCGGCCTCTCCAGGCCCAGCTCTTCCTCCCGGCAGCCTCTACAGGCCCAGACTGTCATCAAGTCGGCCTGTCCTGCCTCCTGGCAGCCTCTGCAGGCCCAGACTGTCATCAAGTCGGCCTGTGCTGCCTCCCGGCGGCCTCTGCAGGCCCGGGGTGGCCAACTTGAGGACGACTTGGGCCTGTAGAGGCGGCTGGGAGGAAGAGCTGGGCCTGGAGAGGCCGACTGGAGGAAGTGCAGGGTCTGGAGCGCATGCAAGGGAGCAAACACCAGGCCGGGAGAGGCCGCCGTGACGCATGAGCTTGGCCTCTGGAGGGCCTCGGCGAGGCAGGGGCTGGGCCTGGAGAGGCCACCAGAGTCATGAGCTGGGCCTCAACAGGCCAGCGTGATGGAGGACCTCTCTCAGCGTGAGAGAGGGCAGTGTGAGGCAGGGGCTCACGCCTCTAGGCAGGGTGCCAGAGGCATGAGTTGGGCCTGAACAGGCCACCGTGAGGGAGGAGCTGGGTTGCACGCGGGCTGCCAGGAGGCAGGCAGGGACTTGGTCCCGGGAGGCCGCCGTGGGGTGACAGCTGGGTCTGAAGAGGCCCCTGGGAGGCAACAGCGGGGCCTGCAGAGGCTCTTCTCCAGCCAGAGCTGGGCCTGTACAGGCCACCGGGAGGCAGGACGTGGGCCTGAAGAGCTTGGCTGCAGAAACTTCGGGGCCTACAAACGCCAGCAGGAGCTGAGCCAAAAGAGCTTGCTTGCTGGGAGTCAGGAGCTGGGCTGGGAGACGCAGCCAGGAGGAACAGCTGGGCCTGCAGAGGCCACCATGAGGGAGGCAGAGGCTGGGCCTCCTCAAGTCGGCCTCTCCAGACCCACTTGCAGCCTCCCGGCATCCTCTCTGGGCCCAGTTCTTCCTCCCGGCTGTGTCTCCAGGCCCAATTCCGGCCTCCCAACAACCTCTTTGGACTCAGCTCCCGCCCAGCTCCCGGCGGCCCTGGTAGGCCCACAACTTCCTGAAGCCAAGCTCCCCAGGCCCAGCTCAGGCCTCACGGTGGCCTCTCCAGGCTCAGCTCCTGCCCTCCGACGGCGTCTCCAGGCTCCAAACGGCGTCGGGTCGGTGGGCTCCTCCTGGCCCAGCTTGGGCCTCCCGGCAACCTCTGCAGGCCCAAGTCATCCTGAAGTCGGCCTCTCCAGGCCCAGCTCCGGCCTCCCAGCAAGCAAGCTCTTTTGGCTCAGCTCCTGCCCAGCTTCCGCTGGCCTTTGTAGGCCCCGAACTTTCTCCAGCCAAGCTCTTCAGGCCCACCTCCTGCCTCCTGGTGCCTGAACTGGCCCAATCCTGGCTGGAGAACAGCCTCTGCAGGCCCCGCTCTTGCCTCCCAGGGGCCTCTCCAGGCCTGGCTCTCGACCCACGGCGGCCTCCCGGGGCCAACTCCCTGCCTGCCTCCCGGCAGCCTGCGAGCGGCCCAGCTCCTCCCTCATGGTGGCCTGTTGAGGCCCAACTCATGCTTTTGGCACCCTGCCCAGAGGCGTGAGCCCCTGCCTCACACTGGCCTCTCTCACGCTAGGACTTCTCTCAGTGTGAGAGAGGATCTCAGCGTGAGAGAGGACCTGTGAGAGGACCTCTCTCAGCGTGAGAGAGGACCTGTGAGAGGACCTCTCTCAGCGTGAGAGAGTGCCCTCTCAGAGGACCTCTCACGCTGAGAGAGGACCCCTCTCAGAGGATGTCTCTCACGCTGAGAGAGGTCCTCCCTCACGCTGGCCTGTTGAGGCCCAATTCATGTCTCTGGCACCCTGCCCAGAGGCGTGGGCCCCTGCCTCACACTGGCCTCTCTCAGTGTGAGAGAGGATATGTTAGAGGACCTCTCAGTGTGAGAGAGGACCTCTTTCAGCGTGAGAAGGGACCTCTCTCAGCGTGAGAGAGGACCCCTCTCAGAGGACCTCTCTCAGCGTGAGAGAGGACCCCTCTCAGAGGACCTCTCTCAGCGTGAGAGAGGACCCCTCTAAGAGGACCTCTCAGTCTGAGAGAGGACCCCTCTCAGAGGGCCTCTCTCACGCTGGCCTGTTGAGGCCCAACTCATGCCTCTGGCACCCTGCCCAGAGGTGTGAGCCCCTGCCTCACACTGGCCTCTCTCACGCTAGGACTTCTCTCAGTGTGAGAGAGGATCTCAGCGTGAGAGAGGACCTGTGAGAGGACCTCTCTCAGCGTGAGAGAGTGCCCTCTCAGAGGACCTCTCACGCTGAGAGAGGACCCCTCTCAGAGGATCTCTCTCACGCTGAGAGAGGTCCTCCCTCACGCTGGCCTGTTGAGGCCCAATTCATGTCTCTGGCACCCTGCCCAGAGGCATGAGCCCCTGCCTCACACTGGCCTCTCTCAGTGTGAGAGAGGATATGTTAGAGGACCTCTCAGTGTGAGAGAGGACCTCTTTCAGCGTGAGAAGGGACCTCTCTCAGCGTGAGAGAGGACCCCTCTCAGAGGACCTCTCTCAGCGTGAGAGAGGACCCCTCTCAGAGGACCTCTCTCAGCGTGAGAGAGGACCCCTCTCAGAGGACCTCTCTCAGCGTGAGAGAGGACCCCTCTAAGAGGACCTCTCAGTGTGAGAGAGGACCCCTCTCAGAGGGCCTCTCTCACGCTGGCCTGTTCAGGCCCAACTCATGCCTCTGGCACCCTGCCCAGAGGCGTGAGCCCCTGCCTCACACTGGCCTCTTTCACGCTGAGAGAGGTCCTCTCTCACGGTAGGACTTCTCAGTGTGAAAGAGGACCTCAGCGTGAGAGAGGACCTGTCAGAGGACCTCTCTCAGCGTGAGAGAGGACCTCTTTCAGCGTGAGAAAGGACCTCTCTCAGCGTGAGAGAGGACCCCTCTCAGAGGACCTCTCTCACGCTGACAGAGGTCCTCCCTCACGCTAGCTTGTTGAGGCCCAGCTCATGACTCTGGTGGCCTCTCCAGGCCCAGCCCCTGCCTGTTGGCTGGCGGCTTCTAGAGGCCCAGCCTCTACCTCAACAGTGGGCCCTCCAGGCCCATCTCTTGCCTCGCCGTGGCCTCCTTGGGCCAGGCTCCCGCCTCGGGACGGCCTCCGCAGGCCCAGCTCCTGCCTCGCGGAGGCCCTCCGGAGGCCAAGCTCATACGTCACGGCGGCCTCTCCCAGCCTGGCGTTTGCTCCTTTGCAAGTGCTCCAGGCCCTGCACTTCCTCCAGTCGGCCTCTCCAGGCCCAGCTCTTCCTCCCGGCAGCCTCTACAGGCCCAGACTGTCATCAAGTCGGCCTGTCCTGCCTCCTGGCAGCCTCTGCAGGCCCAGACTGTCATCAAGTCGGCCTGTGCTGCCTCCCGGCGGCCTCTGCAGGCCCGGGGTGGCCAACTTGAGGACGACTTGGGCCTGTAGAGGCGGCTGGGAGGAAGAGCTGGGCCTGGAGAGGCCGACTGGAGGAAGTGCAGGGTCTGGAGCGCATGCAAGGGAGCAAACACCAGGCCGGGAGAGGCCGCCGTGACGCATGAGCTTGGCCTCTGGAGGGCCTCGGCGAGGCAGGGGCTGGGCCTGGAGAGGCCACCAGAGTCATGAGCTGGGCCTCAACAGGCCAGCGTGATGGAGGACCTCTCTCAGCGTGAGAGAGGGCAGTGTGAGGCAGGGGCTCACGCCTCTAGGCAGGGTGCCAGAGGCATGAGTTGGGCCTGAACAGGCCACCATGAGGGAGGAGCTGGGTTGCACGCGGGCTGCCAGGAGGCAGGCAGGGACTTGGTCCCGGGAGGCCGCCGTGGGGCGACAGCTGGGTCTGAAGAGGCCCCTGGGAGGCAACAGCGGGGCCTGCAGAGGCTCTTCTCCAGCCAGAGCTGGGCCTGTACAGGCCACCGGGAGGCAGGACGTGGGCCTGAAGAGCTTGGCTGCAGAAACTTCGGGGCCTACAAACGCCAGCAGGAGCTGAGCCAAAAGAGCTTGCTTGCTGGGAGTCAGGAGCTGGGCTGGGAGACGCAGCCAGGAGGAACAGCTGGGCCTGCAGAGGCCACCATGAGGGAGGCAGAGGCTGGGCCTCCTCAAGTCGGCCTCTCCAGACCCACTTGCAGCCTCCCGGCATCCTCTCTGGGCCCAGTTCTTCCTCCCGGCTGTGTCTCCAGGCCCAATTCCGGCCTCCCAACAACCTCTTTGGACTCAGCTCCCGCCCAGCTCCCGGCGGCCCTGGTAGGCCCACAACTTCCTGAAGCCAAGCTCCCCAGGCCCAGCTCAGGCCTCACGGTGGCCTCTCCAGGCTCAGCTCCTGCCCTCCGACGGCGTCTCCAGGCTCCAAACGGCGTCGGGTCGGTGGGCTCCTCCTGGCCCAGCTTGGGCCTCCCGGCAACCTCTGCAGGCCCAAGTCATCCTGAAGTCGGCCTCTCCAGGCCCAGCTCCGGCCTCCCAGCAAGCAAGCTCTTTTGGCTCAGCTCCTGCCCAGCTTCCGCTGGCCTTTGTAGGCCCCGAACTTTCTCCAGCCAAGCTCTTCAGGCCCACCTCCTGCCTCCTGGTGCCTGAACTGGCCCAATCCTGGCTGGAGAACAGCCTCTGCAGGCCCCGCTCTTGCCTCCCAGGGGCCTCTCCAGGCCTGGCTCTCGACCCACGGCGGCCTCCCGGGGCCAACTCCCTGCCTGCCTCCCGGCAGCCTGCGAGCGGCCCAGCTCCTCCCTCATGGTGGCCTGTTGAGGCCCAACTCATGCTTTTGGCACCCTGCCCAGAGGCGTGAGCCCCTGCCTCACACTGGCCTCTCTCACGCTAGGACTTCTCTCAGTGTGAGAGAGGATCTCAGCGTGAGAGAGGACCTGTGAGAGGACCTCTCTCAGCGTGAGAGAGGACCTGTGAGAGGACCTCTCTCAGCGTGAGAGAGTGCCCTCTCAGAGGACCTCTCACGCTGAGAGAGGACCCCTCTCAGAGGATGTCTCTCACGCTGAGAGAGGTCCTCCCTCACGCTGGCCTGTTGAGGCCCAATTCATGTCTCTGGCACCCTGCCCAGAGGCGTGGGCCCCTGCCTCACACTGGCCTCTCTCAGTGTGAGAGAGGATATGTTAGAGGACCTCTCAGTGTGAGAGAGGACCTCTTTCAGCGTGAGAAGGGACCTCTCTCAGCGTGAGAGAGGACCCCTCTCAGAGGACCTCTCTCAGCGTGAGAGAGGACCCCTCTCAGAGGACCTCTCTCAGCGTGAGAGAGGACCCCTCTAAGAGGACCTCTCAGTCTGAGAGAGGACCCCTCTCAGAGGGCCTCTCTCACGCTGGCCTGTTGAGGCCCAACTCATGCCTCTGGCACCCTGCCCAGAGGTGTGAGCCCCTGCCTCACACTGGCCTCTCTCACGCTAGGACTTCTCTCAGTGTGAGAGAGGATCTCAGCGTGAGAGAGGACCTGTGAGAGGACCTCTCTCAGCGTGAGAGAGTGCCCTCTCAGAGGACCTCTCACGCTGAGAGAGGACCCCTCTCAGAGGATCTCTCTCACGCTGAGAGAGGTCCTCCCTCACGCTGGCCTGTTGAGGCCCAATTCATGTCTCTGGCACCCTGCCCAGAGGCATGAGCCCCTGCCTCACACTGGCCTCTCTCAGTGTGAGAGAGGATATGTTAGAGGACCTCTCAGTGTGAGAGAGGACCTCTTTCAGCGTGAGAAGGGACCTCTCTCAGCGTGAGAGAGGACCCCTCTCAGAGGACCTCTCTCAGCGTGAGAGAGGACCCCTCTCAGAGGACCTCTCTCAGCGTGAGAGAGGACCCCTCTCAGAGGACCTCTCTCAGCGTGAGAGAGGACCCCTCTAAGAGGACCTCTCAGTGTGAGAGAGGACCCCTCTCAGAGGGCCTCTCTCACGCTGGCCTGTTCAGGCCCAACTCATGCCTCTGGCACCCTGCCCAGAGGCGTGAGCCCCTGCCTCACACTGGCCTCTTTCACGCTGAGAGAGGTCCTCTCTCACGGTAGGACTTCTCAGTGTGAAAGAGGACCTCAGCGTGAGAGAGGACCTGTCAGAGGACCTCTCTCAGCGTGAGAGAGGACCTCTTTCAGCGTGAGAAAGGACCTCTCTCAGCGTGAGAGAGGACCCCTCTCAGAGGACCTCTCTCACGCTGACAGAGGTCCTCCCTCACGCTAGCTTGTTGAGGCCCAGCTCATGACTCTGGTGGCCTCTCCAGGCCCAGCCCCTGCCTGTTGGCTGGCGGCTTCTAGAGGCCCAGCCTCTACCTCAACAGTGGGCCCTCCAGGCCCATCTCTTGCCTCGCCGTGGCCTCCTTGGGCCAGGCTCCCACCTCGGGACGGCCTCCGCAGGCCCAGCTCCTGCCTCGCGGAGGCCCTCCGGAGGCCAAGCTCATACGTCACGGCGGCCTCTCCCAGCCTGGCGTTTGCTCCTTTGCAAGTGCTCCAGGCCCTGCACTTCCTCCAGTCGGCCTCTCCAGGCCCAGCTCTTCCTCCCGGCAGCCTCTACAGGCCCAGACTGTCATCAAGTCGGCCTGTCCTGCCTCCTGGCAGCCTCTGCAGGCCCAGACTGTCATCAAGTCGGCCTGTGCTGCCTCCCGGCGGCCTCTGCAGGCCCGGGGTGGCCAACTTGAGGACGACTTGGGCCTGTAGAGGCGGCTGGGAGGAAGAGCTGGGCCTGGAGAGGCCGACTGGAGGAAGTGCAGGGTCTGGAGCGCATGCAAGGGAGCAAACACCAGGCCGGGAGAGGCCGCCGTGACGCATGAGCTTGGCCTCTGGAGGGCCTCGGCGAGGCAGGGGCTGGGCCTGGAGAGGCCACCAGAGTCATGAGCTGGGCCTCAACAGGCCAGCGTGATGGAGGACCTCTCTCAGCGTGAGAGAGGGCAGTGTGAGGCAGGGGCTCACGCCTCTAGGCAGGGTGCCAGAGGCATGAGTTGGGCCTGAACAGGCCACCATGAGGGAGGAGCTGGGTTGCACGCGGGCTGCCAGGAGGCAGGCAGGGACTTGGTCCCGGGAGGCCGCCGTGGGGCGACAGCTGGGTCTGAAGAGGCCCCTGGGAGGCAACAGCGGGGCCTGCAGAGGCTCTTCTCCAGCCAGAGCTGGGCCTGTACAGGCCACCGGGAGGCAGGACGTGGGCCTGAAGAGCTTGGCTGCAGAAACTTCGGGGCCTACAAACGCCAGCAGGAGCTGAGCCAAAAGAGCTTGCTTGCTGGGAGTCAGGAGCTGGGCTGGGAGACGCAGCCAGGAGGAACAGCTGGGCCTGCAGAGGCCACCATGAGGGAGGCAGAGGCTGGGCCTCCTCAAGTCGGCCTCTCCAGACCCACTTGCAGCCTCCCGGCATCCTCTCTGGGCCCAGTTCTTCCTCCCGGCTGTGTCTCCAGGCCCAATTCCGGCCTCCCAACAACCTCTTTGGACTCAGCTCCCGCCCAGCTCCCGGCGGCCCTGGTAGGCCCACAACTTCCTGAAGCCAAGCTCCCCAGGCCCAGCTCAGGCCTCACGGTGGCCTCTCCAGGCTCAGCTCCTGCCCTCCGACGGCGTCTCCAGGCTCCAAACGGCGTCGGGTCGGTGGGCTCCTCCTGGCCCAGCTTGGGCCTCCCGGCAACCTCTGCAGGCCCAAGTCATCCTGAAGTCGGCCTCTCCAGGCCCAGCTCCGGCCTCCCAGCAAGCAAGCTCTTTTGGCTCAGCTCCTGCCCAGCTTCCGCTGGCCTTTGTAGGCCCCGAACTTTCTCCAGCCAAGCTCTTCAGGCCCACCTCCTGCCTCCTGGTGCCTGAACTGGCCCAATCCTGGCTGGAGAACAGCCTCTGCAGGCCCCGCTCTTGCCTCCCAGGGGCCTCTCCAGGCCTGGCTCTCGACCCACGGCGGCCTCCCGGGGCCAACTCCCTGCCTGCCTCCCGGCAGCCTGCGAGCGGCCCAGCTCCTCCCTCATGGTGGCCTGTTGAGGCCCAACTCATGCTTTTGGCACCCTGCCCAGAGGCGTGAGCCCCTGCCTCACACTGGCCTCTCTCACGCTAGGACTTCTCTCAGTGTGAGAGAGGATCTCAGCGTGAGAGAGGACCTGTGAGAGGACCTCTCTCAGCGTGAGAGAGGACCTGTGAGAGGACCTCTCTCAGCGTGAGAGAGGACCTGTGAGAGGACCTCTCTCAGCGTGAGAGAGGACCTGTGAGAGGACCTCTCTCAGCGTGAGAGAGTGCCCTCTCAGAGGACCTCTCACGCTGAGAGAGGACCCCTCTCAGAGGATGTCTCTCACGCTGAGAGAGGTCCTCCCTCACGCTGGCCTGTTGAGGCCCAATTCATGTCTCTGGCACCCTGCCCAGAGGCGTGGGCCCCTGCCTCACACTGGCCTCTCTCAGTGTGAGAGAGGATATGTTAGAGGACCTCTCAGTGTGAGAGAGGACCTCTTTCAGCGTGAGAAGGGACCTCTCTCAGCGTGAGAGAGGACCCCTCTCAGAGGACCTCTCTCAGCGTGAGAGAGGACCCCTCTAAGAGGACCTCTCAGTCTGAGAGAGGACCCCTCTCAGAGGGCCTCTCTCACGCTGGCCTGTTGAGGCCCAACTCATGCCTCTGGCACCCTGCCCAGAGGCGTGAGCCCCTGCCTCACACTGGCCTCTCTCACGCTAGGACTTCTCTCAGTGTGAGAGAGGATCTCAGCGTGAGAGAGGACCTGTGAGAGGACCTCTCTCAGCGTGAGAGAGTGCCCTCTCAGAGGACCTCTCACGCTGAGAGAGGACCCCTCTCAGAGGATCTCTCTCACGCTGAGAGAGGTCCTCCCTCACGCTGGCCTGTTGAGGCCCAATTCATGTCTCTGGCACCCTGCCCAGAGGCATGAGCCCCTGCCTCACACTGGCCTCTCTCAGTGTGAGAGAGGATATGTTAGAGGACCTCTCAGTGTGAGAGAGGACCTCTTTCAGCGTGAGAAGGGACCTCTCTCAGCGTGAGAGAGGACCCCTCTCAGAGGACCTCTCTCAGCGTGAGAGAGGACCCCTCTCAGAGGACCTCTCTCAGCGTGAGAGAGGACCCCTCTAAGAGGACCTCTCAGTCTGAGAGAGGACCCCTCTCAGAGGGCCTCTCTCACGCTGGCCTGTTGAGGCCCAACTCATGCCTCTGGCACCCTGCCCAGAGGCGTGAGCCCCTGCCTCACACTGGCCTCTTTCACGCTGAGAGAGGTCCTCTCTCACGGTAGGACTTCTCAGTGTGAAAGAGGACCTCAGCGTGAGAGAGGACCTGTCAGAGGACCTCTCTCAGCGTGAGAGAGGACCTCTTTCAGCGTGAGAAAGGACCTCTCTCAGCGTGAGAGAGGACCCCTCTCAGAGGACCTCTCTCACGCTGACAGAGGTCCTCCCTCACGCTAGCTTGTTGAGGCCCAGCTCATGACTCTGGTGGCCTCTCCAGGCCCAGCCCCTGCCTGTTGGCTGGCGGCTTCTAGAGGCCCAGCCTCTACCTCAACAGTGGGCCCTCCAGGCCCATCTCTTGCCTCGCCGTGGCCTCCTTGGGCCAGGCTCCCGCCTCGGGACGGCCTCCGCAGGCCCAGCTCCTGCCTCGCGGAGGCCCTCCGGAGGCCAAGCTCATACGTCACGGCGGCCTCTCCCAGCCTGGCGTTTGCTCCTTTGCAAGTGCTCCAGGCCCTGCACTTCCTCCAGTCGGCCTCTCCAGGCCCAGCTCTTCCTCCCGGCAGCCTCTACGGGCCCAGACTGTCATCAAGTCGGCCTGTCCTGCCTCCTGGCAGCCTCTGCAGGCCCAGACTGTCATCAAGTCGGCCTGTCCTGCCTCCCGGCGGCCTCTGCAGGCCCGGGGTGGCCAACTTGAGGACGACTTGGGCCTGTAGAGGCGGCTGGGAGGAAGAGCTGGGCCTGGAGAGGCCGACTGGAGGAAGTGCAGGGTCTGGAGCGCATGCAAGGGAGCAAACACCAGGCCGGGAGAGGCCGCCGTGACGCATGAGCTTGGCCTCTGGAGGGCCTCGGCGAGGCAGGGGCTGGGCCTGGAGAGGCCACCAGAGTCATGAGCTGGGCCTCAACAGGCCAGCGTGATGGAGGACCTCTCTCAGCGTGAGAGAGGGCAGTGTGAGGCAGGGGCTCACGCCTCTAGGCAGGGTGCCAGAGGCATGAGTTGGGCCTGAACAGGCCACCGTGAGGGAGGAGCTGGGTTGCACGCGGGCTGCCAGGAGGCAGGCAGGGACTTGGTCCCGGGAGGCCGCCGTGGGGTGACAGCTGGGTCTGAAGAGGCCCCTGGGAGGCAACAGCGGGGCCTGCAGAGGCTCTTCTCCAGCCAGAGCTGGGCCTGTACAGGCCACCGGGAGGCAGGACGTGGGCCTGAAGAGCTTGGCTGCAGAAACTTCGGGGCCTACAAACGCCAGCAGGAGCTGAGCCAAAAGAGCTTGCTTGCTGGGAGTCAGGAGCTGGGCTGGGAGACGCAGCCAGGAGGAACAGCTGGGCCTGCAGAGGCCACCATGAGGGAGGCAGAGGCTGGGCCTCCTCAAGTCGGCCTCTCCAGACCCACTTGCAGCCTCCCGGCATCCTCTCTGGGCCCAGTTCTTCCTCCCGGCTGCGTCTCCAGGCCCGATTCCGGCCTCCCAACAACCTCTTTGGACTCAGCTCCCGCCCAGCTCCCGGCGGCCCTGGTAGGCCCACAACTTCCTGAAGCCAAGCTCCCCAGGCCCAGCTCAGGCCTCACGGTGGCCTCGCCAGGCTCAGCTCCTGCCCTCCGAAACCGTCTCCAGGCCCCAAACGGCGTCCTGTTGGTGGACTCCTCTAGGCCCAGCTTGGGCCTCCCAGCGGCCTCTGCAGGCCCAAATCGTCCTGAAGTCGGCCTCTCCAGGCCCAGCTCTGGCCTCCCGGCGGCCTCTCCAGGCGCAACGCGTCCTCAATGAGGGCCCCTCTGGTGCCAGCTCCTGCCTGCCGTTGGCCTCTACAGGCCCGGCCTCTACCTCACAGTGGGCCCTCCAGGCCCACCTGTTGCCTGGCGCCGTGGCCTCCTCGGGCCAGGCTCCCACCTTGGGACGGCCTCAGCAGGCCCAGCTCCTGCCTCCCGGACGCCAAGCTGGGACGTCACGGTGGCATTTCGCGGCCTAGCGTTTGCTCCTTTGCATCCGCTCCAGGCACTGGACTTCCTCCAGTCGGCCTCTCCAGGCCCAGCTCTTCCTCCTGGCGGCCTCTGCAGGCCCAGACTGCCCTTGAGTCGGTCTCTCCAGGGCCAGCTCCGGCCTCCCGGCAGCCTCTGCAGGCCCAAGTCATCCTCAAGTTGGCCTGGAAGTGGGCCTGGAAGAGCCGCAAGTCAGCCTGCCCGGGCCCAGCTCTGTCCTCTCGGCAGCCTCTCCAGGTGCAAAACTTCCTCAAGTCAAGGCCGGTCGTGGTGGCTCACGCCTGTAATCCCAGCACTTTGGGAGGTCGAGGCGGGCGTTTCATGAGGTCAGGAGATCGAGACCATCCCGGCTAAAATGGTGAAACCCCGTTTCTACTAAAAATACAAAAAATTAGCCGGGTGCGGTAGCGGGCGCCTGTAGTCCCAGCTACTAGGGAGGCTGAGGCAGGAGAATGGCGTGAACCCGGGAGGCGGAGCTTGCAGTGAGCCGAGATAGCGCCACTGCACTCCAGCCTGGGCAAAAGAGCGAGGCTCTTCCCCTAATTCATTTTATGAGGCCAGCATCATCCTGATACCAAAGCCTGGCAGAGACACAACAAAAAAAGAGAATTTTAGACCAATATCCTTGATGAACATTGATGCAAAAATCCTCAATAAAATACTGGCAAACAGAATCCAGCAGCACATCAAAAAGCTTATCCACCATGATCAAGTGGGCTTCATCCGTGGCATGCAAGGCTGGTTCAATATACGCAAATCAATAAATGTAATCCAGCATATAAACAGAACCGAAGTCAAAAACCACATGATTATCTCAATAGATGCAGAAAAGGCCTTTGACAAAATTCAACAACCCTTCATGCTAAAAACTCTCAATAAATTAGCTATTGATGGGTCGTATCTCAAAATAATAAGAGCTATTTATGACAAACCCACAGCCAATATCATACTGAATGGGCAAAAACTGGAAGCATTCCCTTTGAAAACTGGCACAAGACAGGGATGCCCTCTCTCACCACTTCTATTCAACATAGTTTTGGAAGTGCTGGCCAGGGTAATTAGGCAAGAGAAGGAAATCAAGGGTATTCAATTAGGAAAAGAGGAAGTCAAATTGTCCCTGTTTGCAGATGACATGATAATATATCTAGAAAACCCCATTGTCTCAGCCCAAAATCTCCTTAAGCTGATAAGCAACTTCAGCAAAGTCTCAGGATACAAAATCAATGTACAAAAATCACAAGCATTCTTATACATCAATAACAGACAAACAGAGAGCCAAATCATGAGTGAACTCCCATTCACAATTGCTTCAAAGAGAATAAAATACCTAGGAATCCAACTTACAAGGGACATGAAGGACCTCTTCAAGGAGAACTACAAACCACTGCTCAAGGAAATAAAAGAGGATACAAACAAATGGAAGAATATTCCATGCTTATGGGTAGGAAGAATCAATATCATGAAAATGGCCATCCTTCCCAAGGTAATTTACAGATGCAATGCCATCCCCATCAAGTTACCAATGACTTTCTTCACAGAATTGGAAACAACTACTTTATAGTTCATATGGAACCAAAAAAGAGCCCGCATCACCAAGTCAATCCTAAGCCAAAAGAACAAAGCTGGAGGCATCACGCTACCTGACTTCAAACTATACTACAAGGCTACAGTAACCAAAACAGCATGGTACTGGTACCAAAACAGAGATATAGATCAATGGAACAGAACAGAGCCGTCAGAAATAATGCCACATATCTACAACTATCTGATCTTTGACAAACCTGACAAAAACACGAAATGGGGAAAGGATTCCCTATTTAATAAATGGTGCTGGGAAAACTGGCTAGCCATATGTAGAAAGCTGAAACTGGATCCCTTCCTTACACCTTATACAAAAATCAATTCAAGATGGATTAAAGACTTAAATGTTAGACCTAAAACCATAAAAACCCTAGAAGAAAACCTAGGCAATACCATTCAGGACATAGGCATGGGCAAGGACTTCATGTCTAAAACACCAAAAGCAATGGCAACAAAAGCCAAAATTGACAAATGGGATCTAATTAAACTAAAGAGCTTCTGCACAGCAAAGGAAACTACCATCAGAGTGAACAGGCAACCTACAAAATGGGAGAAAATTTTCACAACCTACTCATCTGACAAAGGGCTAATATCCAGAATCTACCATGAACTCCAACAGATTTACCAGAAAAAAACAAACAACCCCATCAAAAAGTGGGCGAAGGACATGAACAGACACTTCTCAAAAGAAGACATTTATGCAGCCAAAAAACACATGAAAAAATGCTCACCATCACTGGCCATCAGAGAAATGCAAATCAAAACCACAATGAGATACCATCTCACACCAGTTAGAATGGCAATCATTAAAAAGTCAGGAAACAACAGGTGCTGGAGAGGATGTGGAGAAATGGGAACACTTTTACACTGTTGGTGGGACTGTAAACTAGTTCAACCCTTGTGGAAGTCAGTGTGGCGATTCCTCAGGGATCTAGAACTAGAAATTCCATTTGACCCAGCCATCCCATTACTGGGTATATACCCAAAGGACTATAAATCATGCTGCTATAAAGACACATGCACACGTATATTTATTGCGGCATTATTCACAATAGCAAAGACTTGGAAGCAACCCAAATGTCCAACAATGATAGACTGGATTAAGAAAATGCGGCACATATACACCATGGAATACTATGCAGCCATAAAAAATGATGAGTTCACGTCCTTTGTAGGGACATGGATGAAATTGGAAATCATCATTCTCAGTAAACTATCACAAGAACAAAAAACCAAACACCGCATATTCTCACTCATAGGTGGGAATTGAACAATGAGAACACATGGACACAGGAAGGGGAACATCACACTTTGGGGACTGTTGTGGAGTGGGGGGAGAGTGGATGGATAGCATTGGGAGATATACCTAAAGCTAGATGACGAGTTGGTGGGTGCAGCGCACCAGCATGGCACATGTATACATATGTAACTTACCTGCACGTTGCGCACATGTACCATAGAGCCTAAAGTATAATAATAAGAAGAAGAAGAAGAAGAAGAAGAAAAAAAAAGAATGTATATTCTGCAGTTGTATGAAGCATGCTATAAATGTCAATTAGGTCAAAAAAAATGGAATAAACGGTGGTTTTCAAGGGCCAGGGAAAGGGGAAATGGAAAGTTGCTGATCAATGGTTATAAAATCTCAGTTATGCAAATTGAAAAATTTCTAGGCATCTGCTACCCAACATTGTTCGTATAGTGAACAACACTGTATTTTACATTTAAATTTTTGTTGAGGGTAGACCTCATGCTAATTTTCTTGCCACTATAAAATAAAAATTTTTTAAAAAGAAAAAAAAACTTCCTCAAGTCAGTCTCTCCAGGCCCAGCTCCTCCTGCCTCCCAGTGGCCTCTTTCGGCCCAGCCCAGCTCATGGCTCTCGGCGGACTTCCCAGGCCCTGGTTTTGACTTTCAGCGGCCTCTTCAGGCCCAGAACTTGACCTCCAGTCGGCCTTTGCAGGCCCGGCCTCCTGCCTCCCAAAGGCCTGCACGGGCCCGCTCTTGGCCTCACGGCAGACTCTCCATGCCCAGCTAGCTCTCGCCTCACTGCGGCCTCCCCATTCCCAAGCTCCTGCTTTTCAGCCGCTTCGGCAGGCCCAGCTCCCGCCTGCCAGTGGCCTCTTTAGGCCCAGCTCATTCCTCACAACGGCCTTTCCAGGCCCCGTTTTTCCCTTCCGGCAGCCTCTTGGCCTCTAATTTTTTTATCTTTTGTGTATAAATCCCAAAATATGAAATTTTGGAATATTTCCACCATTATATAAATATTTTGGTAGGTAACTTATTTGGAGTGAGTTTCTGCCCCAAGCCCGAATTTTTTATTTTATTTTCCTTATTATTTGGTGTTAAACAGGTTTAATGACGGTCATGGCAACTTTTTGGCACAATAAGAAATATCGCCCGTGATCAACGTGTTCTGTTCTGGGGAAGGGGGCAAAGGCAGGGTGAATCACTTTCTTAAAAAGTACAACTCAAGTTGAGAGTGCAGAGGGAATGGGGAGAAAACCCTCCCGCTGCCTGTGTCAAAGTGCAGGAGCCCCCACCCCCATACTCACCTGAGTCCAGCCCCTCTGGGGAAAGAAGGGATGCATGAACTCCCCCTGTTCCACAGGTGCCTCCCTGTGGCCCAAGGCCCTCTTCACACTCCATCTTGTAGCCCCAGCAGGAGCTATTTTCCGAAAAGTGAAAAGCTCTGAAGGTCCCACACTTCATGGTATGTACAGGGGCTCAGAGGAGGGAAACTGCCCAGCTTTCCCCTGGCACAGCTGCAGGGGTGGGGGGTGTATATAAGAGGAGCAGGCCTTGGCCAGGCATGGTGGCTCACGCCTGTAATCCCAGCACTTTGGGAGGTGGAGACAGGCGGATCACGATGTCAGGAGATCAAAATCAGCCTGGCCAAGATGGTGAAGCCCTGTCTGTACTAAAAATACAAAAATTAGCCGGATGTGGTAGCGTGCACCTGTAATCCCAGCTACCCGGAAGGCTGAGGCAGGAGAGTGGCATGAACCTGGCAGGAAGAGGTTGCCGTGAGCCAAGATTGCACCACTGCACTCCCGCCTGGGCGACAGAGCAAGACTGTGTCTCCAAAAAAAAAAAAAAAAATTGAAGCAGGCCTTATTCCATCCCACCCAAACTGAAAGGATTAAATGGCTTTACCCGGCAGAAGATAACCATCCTGCCCTCCATTGCTACCCCCACATACTGTCCCTGTTCTCAGGGGGTACTGTGAGTCCTGGGATCTTCTTTGGGGTCACCCACCTGCCTGTGGTAGTTATGGAGGGACCCAGGTGTTGAGGCAGGGCTGGGGTGTCCCCTTCCAGCCAGGCTGTCCAGGCCCCAACTCTGGGGCAGAGGCAGTGGCAGGGCAGCCAGGGTTGCGCCAGAGCCTGAGCAGGGTGAGATGGGGTCAGGCAGGGCTGGGAGTCAGGGCAGGGGCAGCAGCAGTGGACCCGCTATGCACACATCTTCTTCTCCAAGGTTTGTGTGCAGAACATCCTGCCCATGCTGCCCCAGCAGCTTCAGTTGGCACCTGCCCTAGTCCAGCCTCTGGGACCCATGCAGTGGCTCCCAGCGGCCCTGCACCCACCACCAGCATCCATTTCATCTGCAGTTGAAGATCCGTGAGGTGCCCAGAAGATCATGTAGTCATCAATCCCACAGAGCAGCCCGCGAGGCTGAGGCTTCTCCCACTGGACCGTCCCCCAACTGGCACCACTGCTGCCCCTGCCCCTACTGTCAGCCTCACGTGACTCTCGGGCAGAGGCAGTGGTGGGGCAGCCAGGGCAGCGTCAAGAGTCTGAGCCAGGTGAGGTGGGGTCAGGACCCCCGCAGGGCTGGGAGTCAGGGCAGGGGCAGAACAAACCTTGGAGGGGAAGATGTGTGCATAGTGGGCCTGGAGGGCGGCTGTGGCCTAGTGGACCGGAAGAAGCAGTGGGCCTGGAAGAGCTGCATGATCAGGGCCGGCACTGGTCCAGGGCGTGTGCAGTGAAGAGGACAGCGCCTTCTCGGTCTCCGGTTCCCTGAGCCTGCCCTCAGCTTCTCCACCTGTACAGACAAAGGGGAAGCTGTCCCCATCACACATGGCACACTTGGGGGTGTTGGGCTTTGGGCTGCAGCTGGAGCATCTTCTCATTTTGCATTTGGGCGTGGTGGGGTCCTCCAGTGTGGGATCCATGTCCGTGGTGTTCCCTCTGCCCTGACCCCCAAAGCCCAGTCAGTTTCTCCTCTTCAGGCTCTGCCCCCTGGGTGGCTCAGCCCAGCTCCTGCCTAGGAAAGCCTTAGTGTTGGGAGGGACCGCAATGACTGAGGGGCCTGGTAGCTCCAGGTCGCCCACACTTTCAGGTCTCTTGCACCAGAAGGTGGCAGGATCCATTGGGAGGAAACAGGTCGCCTTGGAAGGCGTCCCTGGGCCCCCATCCCCAGGGGTAGGGGCCGTAGGGGGCCCGCTCTGCTGCCCTGACCAGACTCCTGGGCTTGAGGGCTCCTGGGCCCAGTAAGAAGGAGGTGGGTGCCAGGGTTGAGGAGGAAGCATCCGAGTATGTGTAGGAGGAGGACGGGGTGGGACCATAGACTTTGCCAAAAACTGCAGGTGGATCGGGGGACCCTGGGGGCTCAGGATCCAGCAAGGGGCGGCAGGAGTAAAGGAGGAAAAAATGACAGGTGCAAATACCTTCCCACCAAAGCCCTTGTTGCCCTCTGGCTCCTCCCCAGAGCTGTCCCCACTCTCAGCCGGTCACCCACTCCTTGAACTTGAGATCAGTGTCAGTGGTGCTAAAGCCGTCATCAGCAATGACATCATCACCCCCTCCTCATGGATGACCATGTGTTCCTCGTCACTCGCTATGTCCTCACTGGCCATGTGCTGGGAATGAGCAGCTCAGGTGGGCAGCTGAGTTTCATGTCCTTACATTTTAGTTATACTCCTTATAAAAAGCAACTATATAGTTGAACTTTTTAAAAAATTGAATTCCACAAATCTCTGTCTTTATGAAGACATTTAGTCAATTTCCAATTATTAGGTTTATTATTTTTTTTCTCTGCTGAATTGGAAATTATAAACTCAATAGTTGTTGTATGGTTGGTTATCCCTGAATTAATTTTAAAAGTCTAGAATTAGTTAACATCTTTCTATCTATACTGAGAACCAGTGAGATGCCAGAACCCTTTAAATATAAATATCCTTCATCTGACCTACATGACATTATATCTAGTACTTAAGCACAGAAAAGAACATAAATTGGCATTGTTATTGTTTCATAAATATAACATTTGCTAAAATATATAACAGCCTCTTGGCTCATCATTTTTAGAAACTGCCTTAGCAAAATTTGATTTCGATAGATAAAACACTCTTATTTTTTACTCTAAACAAGCCTTGTAACTTACTCATTTAAAAAAAACTGCTCAGCACATAATTTAAGTATATTGTTTGAGGCTTTAAATATAATTAATACTTTAGTATGTTCTCTTTCTTTAATGAAGTACTTAATTAGCCTTAACCCATTCATCTCTCAGATAAAGTTATGATTTTTAACACTTAATCTTTCTTGAAACAAGCGTTTATACTAAATGAGTAGATAGTAAACATCAATAGCAGTGAAAATTTATGTGCATATGTGTTTGTGCGTATATCGAAGATGATGTTCCCATGTGAATGCATTTTATTTAATTTTGTAACCAAGTATTTTAACTTTGAAATTCATTTTAAACCTTTTTTTTCCCTTTTTTTCCTCTCAAGTCTTAAGATGTAACCTTGAAACAGATTGTAGAAATATTTTTTCTTAGCCTTGAGATAAAGCCTTGAAATGTACTTCGAAACTCTGCTTCCCTGTTTCCCAGCAGACAGTCCCTTGCACCATACACACTTATCTAACTGCATGCTTGTTAAGAAATTCCAGGGTCTAATTTTATAACAAGCCAGGCAAGGAGGCCCAGCTGCGGAATTCTCCCCAACAAGGAGATTGCCTCAGGACAGATAATCTACAACCCAGCCACAACCGAGATGGTCCAGCCAGCACTCCAGGTGGACGGTGACTCAAGATAGCCTTTGGAACAAGATATTCAGACCTGCACCCTGCGTTTCTCCTGCTGGTTTCCATACCAAGTCTCTCCCTTTTAAACCCCTTCTCCCAAGACTAACATTTGAAATGGTCTTTTGGAGGCAAGAACCTGACCATTTCCCAACTGCTAGCATTTGAATGAAGTTGCTTTCCTTTCACTACACTTTGCTTCTTGTATTCTGGCCCTCGAGCAGTGAGCAGCTGGACTTGCATTCAGTTACAATTCTAAAAGGTTAATTTTGACAGCTTCTTTAATAAACACGTATATACACAGTCCCTGGGATTTTAAAATAACTGTTATATTTGCCTTTTTTAACCTTTCTAATTGGATATAATTATTTATATAATTATATATACAAATCTTAGATTCAGTGTGAAAGAATACATTACTTCATTTGCAAATCCTTCTTGTATTACTTTTGTAATCTATATGTTATGTGATGGTATATAATTCCTAATTCTGAAGTGCATGGCTTTTTCACTCTGGAATACTCCATCTTTCTTACAGGTATACAGCTCATTATTATTATTATTATTATTATTATTATTAGAGATGGAGTCTCACTCTGTTGCCGAGGCTGGAGTGCAGTGGCACGATCTCGGCTCACTGCCAGCTCTCCCTCTCAGGTTCACGCCATTCTCCTGCCTCAGCCTCCCGAGTAGCTGGGACTACAGGCGCCCACCACCACGCCTGGGTAATTGTTTATATTTTTCATAGAGATGGGGTTTCACCATGTTAGCCAGGATGGTCTCGATCTCCTGACCTCGTGACTGGCCTGCCTCGGCCTCCCAAAGTGCTGGGATTACAGGTGAGAGCCAGCTCATTATTTATTTCCAAACATACTGGCTTCTGAATGGTACTTTATAATAAATGTTTGTGAAGTGAAGGATAAATAAATACATAAATTAATATTTCAAAGTCATTAAAGTCTCCAAAATTAAGAATACAGTAACTACATGTGGTTTCTATTTGAGTGCTTATTTCTGTGGTTAATAACAATTACTTTTTTATGAAAAATTGACCATATATGGATTGATTGATTGTATATATATAAATTGATATAATGCCCTAAGATCCAAGGATCAGTGATTCAGTATATTGCAAACTGCACTACATAAACATTTAAAGAATTTAGGATTATTCTGTTTAACTTGATTGAATAACTGAGTTTTTAGTATTAAATGCCTTACCTGATTCTTACCATTTGCATGCCATTCTTTCTAAAAGTTAAATTTGCTTGCCTCCCATATGCAAGTGTAGGATAGTTCTAGCCTCCAGGAAAAAAATCTAACATTTTAGCAGAAGAAATTTAAGGAGCACCTCACCAATATTAGGCAATACCCTGACTACTAATGACTCCAACTTGTGCTCATCCTGGTTACCCATTTTGCTGCTGACATTTTGTTCCTACCTTGTATTCTCTTTTAATAACCATAACCTTATCTAAGAATTGGGTTTTGAATTATTCATTGCTTTTGATAAACTCAACTCCTCTACTAAGTCTGTAGAAGACTGTCCCTGTCCGTGAACTAGGCCTATGACTGTGACACTCTCCTTAAGATGTTTAACAGAATCCGTTCCTCCTGAAACACAGTGGGGTTTGGAGTCAGACACACCTGAGACAGAATTCTAATTTAGTTTCTTTCAAAGTAATTTCTAATTTACTTTCTTTCATTAATGCAGATCCATTTATTAAATTACTTGAACTCCAGTTTTGTATAAAAGAAAGCAGTGTAAAATATTGTTTCTACAATTGCTATTAATTATAACTATAGTAGTACTGCTTATAACATGCTAGGACCTATTTTAAGCATTTTACATGTTGATAATTGCATTCTCATGACAACATTTTGAAGCAGATATTCTTAGGAATTTTTCAATCACCAAATGAGATAACCTGTGTAACTTTGCTGGAATATAGTAAACATTCAACAGTTTAATAAATGTTATTCCCTCTTACTTAAACAAATGAACTATATTTGGCAAGCATGTAAGTGTGTACATTATCAGGCTTTGAACAATCAAAAATAAATAAAACATCCACTTAAAAAGCCAAGTATTTTCCCTCCTATTTTTTTCCATTTTAATCTCTAAATTTCCACCAGCATTTTTCTGACACACATGCTAATATTTCCTCATTAACAACAAAACACAAAAACTACATAAAGTAACTTTTCTTATGTTTGTTATCTTCTGTAACTCCCATCCTCACTGAATTCCCTTCTCTTTGACAGTAAAACTTCTAAAATAATTTGTATTTTATTCCAGCTGCTATCCTCTTCCATCAATTAGCTCAAGCCTTGAGTCATGACATTTCCCAGAGAGTCCACAAGAATTTCTCTCTGAAGTCATGGAAGAAACTTTAAAAGCAGTGGGTTTTTCGTTTCATTTTTCTTAATGCAAGTGTAGGATAGTTGAAGTCTCCAAATAGCGACCCTGCTTTCTTTCACTGCATGGGCTTCTATGACGCTACTCACTTTCCACCTTGTCTTGCTTCTCTGGCCGCACCTTTCCTTGGTCTTATTACTGCTTTCTCAGTGAAGCTATTCTCAAGGATTATCTTCACATTTTCTCTCTTTTCCTCCTACACTCTATCTTTCTCAGAGTTGTAACCATAATCTCTGTAATTTCTGAAACACTGTCTTCGTTTGTATGTCTCATGAGACTTTTTTCTGTTTTTAAATAAATGTTTCCCCACTCCTTTGGTTGACTGTATTTATTTATTTATCTATTTATGTATTTTGAGATAGATTCTTGTTCTGTCGCCAGGCTAGAGTGCAGTGGCGCGATCTCGGTTCACTGCAGCCTCTGCCTCCCGGGTTCAAGCAATCCTCCTGCCTCAGCCTCCTGAGTAGCTGGGATTACAGGCACCTGACACCACACCCGGCTAATTTTTGTAGTTTTAGTAGAGATGGAGTTTCACCATGTTGGCCAGGATGGACTTGATCTCCTGACCTCGTGATCTGGCCACCTTGGTCTCCCAGCATGCTGGGATTACGGGCATGAGCCACCTCGCCCGGCCTGGCTGACCCCTAAGAACCACTGCTTTCTGATTCTGACTAGATTATTCATCAGTCTCCAAAATCTCTGAACCTTTGGTTGCTTGTAATTTCTTTCTCCCATCTCTGGCCATGCAAGTAAGCCCACCTTTGGGGCACATAATTTGTGATTCACTCGGTATACATTCGCATCATTTTACCAGTCTCATCAGATTCACTGTCATGAACCTTAAGAGGTAAAACTTCTTTCCAGAGTCTCTTATAGGAAGGGATGATCATATGACACATTTCTGAAAAATGACAGAAAACTGGAAATGTGCCGGGCATAGGAGGGCAAATTTGCTCTACTAATACAGGTGTCAAACTTCCCATTTTCTTTTTCTCCCCTGCTGTCTAAATAATGTTGTAATGGCTGGAGCTTCAACATCCATCTGACAGTATGAAGAATAGAGAAAGGAAATTTAGCCCCAGCATCCTCAAGCTGGTGAACCAAAGCCAGGCACTATCTGGCTGTGAGCACTTTTCATAAGAGGAAAAATTTCAGCGAATCCCCCTATGTTTAGCTGAAATGTGTCACATGCAGATCAATGTGATCTCTAACGAGCATAGTACCCTTTAGTATCCAGCTTAAATTCTGATCATTTCCCTCCAGCCCAAAGTCATTGCTCCCTCTTAAGTTTCCTTCTTTTCGTGTAGGAAAAGATACACTGGCTTTGTCAACAGGGATCAGAATTAGGATTCTGCCACTTAGGTGCTAACCAGATTATGCAATTTATTCTCTGTTCTTCTGTACATGCTTTTAGAATGGAAAAGAAACATCTGGAAGGTTTAATGTTAAGGGATGAAGGAGAAAATGGAAAACTGCATGACATTTAAAGGAATCTTCCTAAGAAAGGCATGGAGTGAGCCATATAGACATGCTTTTCTTAGGTAACTCTGCCAGATACAAGCTGCTTAAGGGTAGGCAGCATTTCACATGTAAAGTGGGGGTAACAATAAAATTTTCTAATAATTTATATTAAGTTACTATTATTAATTGACAGTTGATTGTATGTCTAGCACTCTCCAAGTTAAAGATATAGGGGCCGGGCGTAGTGGTTCATGCCTGTAATCGGCACTTTTAGAGGCTGAGGTGGGCGGATCTCTTGAGGTCTGGAGTTTGAGACCAGACTGGTCAACAAGGTGAAATCCCATCTCTGCTAAAAATACAAAATTAGCCGGGCATGGTGGTGGGCACCTGTAATCCCAGCTACTCAGAAGGCTGAGGAAGGAGAATCACTTGAACCTGGGAGGTGAAGGTTACAGTGACCCATGATCATGCCAGTGCACTCCAGCCTGGGTAACAAGAGTGAAAATCCATCTAAAAAATTAATTTAAAAAATTTAAAAAAAAGATATAGCTTAATTCTGACAGCAATTTCATGCATTAGGAACTACTATCTTATTGTGAAGAAAAAATAAATGAGGACTCAAGATATATAATTTGTCCAAGGACACAAAGTCAGAGTGCACAGTGATAAAATTATGATCCCCGCCACTCATTTCATATGATAAAACTTATTAGGTAAATGCAAAGTATTGGGAAAGCATCATGTTTCTTGTGGCATTTTCTGCCTCCTAACTCTGAATCGCCATCCTTGTCAATCAGGCACCATGTACCGTATCTTCTTTGTTTAACAATTTATCTCTTTGAAGGCCAATGACTTCAAATTACCCTATTTTTGCATCCCCCAGGGCCTTGCACAAAAACATTCAGTAAATTTTCCTGACTAAATAAAATGCTACATTAAAAAGCCAGAAAATTGTGGTATCCTAAAAATTATAAATTTTGAAATGTTGACCATGATTTATTTCTCATATTTTTTCATTAGCATATATATGTGTGTGTATATACATATATAATTCATTAATAGATTTAAAATTTTCTTAGAAATTTAAAATTTCTTAAAAATTTCTTAGAAATTTAAAATTTTCTTAGAGACTCTTGTCACCAGTATATCCGTATTTAAAAGATATTTGTTCATGTCAAATCAATTGAACTATTTTCTATATTTTCTCAATGTTTCCTCTTGCTATAAAATATTTTTCTGGTGGTGCTATACTATATAACTGTATCATTTGACCCTTCAGAGTACAATAGCAACATTCTAATAAAAAATAAATGTAATAGAATTAAATGAATTTATTATACAGATAAGTCACAGTGATGTGGGGATGACATAAATTGATTTTTTAAGAATTTTTTTGGTTAATATTTAAAATTCTTATGTGTTTTGTTAAAGCTACTAAGTTTAATATATGCAACACAATATGGAGTAAAATGATTTTAGCCTTAAAGAGTGTGTTTTTGGCCGGGTGCGGTGGCTCACGCCTGTAATCCCAGCACTTTGGGAGGTCAAGGTGGGTGAATCACCTGAGATCGGGAGTTCAAGACCAGCCTGACCAACATGGAGAAACCCCATCTCTACTAAAAATACAAAATAAGCCAGGTGTGGTGGTGCATGCCTGTAATCCCAGCTACTTGGGAGGCTGAGGCAGGAGAATCACTTGAACCCGGGAGGTGGAGGTTGTGGTGAGCCGAGATTGCACCATTGCACTCCAGCCTGGGTAACAAGAGCGAAACTCCACCTTAAAAAAAAAAAAAAGAGAGAAAGCGTTTTTATGTATGACTATATGCTTTTATTTAAAGATGATGTAAAATCTTTTGTATGATGGCAACATCTTCAAATTTGAAGAGTGGCTTTCTTGGAATTTAGCCTGAATCTATAAATATTTGGTATATATAAAATAATTTAAGTAAACATGTGTTTACTCAAACAGACCTAACCTTATTTCTACACTTAGAATTTGATAATCTGCTTTATTTTAATATACCTGTAATATTTCTTAATTTTGGTCACACTTTTGAACTTTGACTTCTGGTCCCTTGGCCCTCCAGTTTCTCTCTGTTTAGAGTCCTACAGAAATTCAGAATTTAAAAACATCCTTCATAATTGAGAACTAGTTGAAACCTATCAGCTTGCACTGTGGACATTTTTCAAATCTCAATTATATAAACAAAAAAAGAGGGAGTTCTTCTACTACATCTTAGAGAAGCCTTATATAAAATCTGTCTCTTTTTCCTCTTTGTAATATATTCTGCTGCAGTACATTTTGTTTTTAAATTTCTTAGCAACCAAGATAAATATTTTTGTATCTGAATGGTTCAGTAAGTACTTCACCTGATTATCGTTCTGCTCAAAAAGGACTCAGAGATTTATAGTATAAGATAATTCAGCTCCAATAGGTGCCTACATTGTTTCCTCAGGCACAGGAAGGGAATTCAGTTCAATGCTTAAATGCCTTCTTAAAGGATTAGATGATATTAAACAAACAAACAAAAAACAAGAAAGCAAACAGAAGATACATTTGCCATGTAGACAGCGTATACATGAAATACATGTGATAGGATATTAAAAGATATGTCCCCTGTCATTTCAATTTGAACTGAGGCACAGAAATGGGAACAATTGGTGATAAATATCTTGATAATTTATTCAGGACTTGCTGAGGGATTGACCCAAGGTTGGTTCTTCAGATTTTATCCCATCATCTACCTAAAGCTTATCTACAAATACAGAAACATGTATAGACAGTATTTATTGGAAATAATTGTCGGAATGTTAAATATTTCTCCCTTACACCTCAAACTTCTTCAAATCAATTCGATCAACCACCTAGAGGTCTGCATGTAGTGAATTTGGTATGTGACTCTGACATCGACACTTTTAAAAGTAAAGCTGAGGAGAAAGATGAAAATGGCAGAGAATTAGAGACAGGAAGCAAGAAGCACTAATAAGAAGGGTAAGGAACAAGTGTGTTAGCTCTTTTCAGGGTCCAAGAGGACCCTGGTAAACAAAGAGAGATGAATTATCTTGAAGGTTACACTGATGAGATGAGTGTATAGACTCCATCAGGAGTCTTTTTGTGGTGTAACACCAGAAGCAGGAAGTGAGAAGAGAATACAGAAGGTACATTGACCTTTTCACAAAATATTGCAGTGAGAGCTTCCCACGTGGGGGAGTTTCAGAACAACCCACAGAATAGTCCATTGGGAGACAGACATATTTGGGCATCTATCCCAGCTAAGACACCAATGCCAGATGTCAGATACACTAGTCACTTTTGAGTTGGCTTTTATTTTTAGGGAAACTCCTCTCTGAATTTGAGTACAGGAGAAATATTAAAGGACAATTATTATTAAAGAGTTGGAAAGAAAAGACAAAAGAAAGTGACCATGTGCCCCTTCTTTATGTAGGTTTCTGAAACTGAATCATGATAAAGTTGGGGTAGGGAGAGAAGCATTGAACTGAATGAAAAACTCACATTTTCCTTTAAATAACAATGAATATTTTAATGCCCCCAAATTAGACCTCAATATCTAAAATAAGCACACTTGCCACAAGGTCTGCCACAAATATTGTCCAAGCAGAAAAGGGAGATCTACTATTTTATGTTTCAAAGACAGTGGCATGAGGAAAAACTAAGTTTCATGATTTTACTTGTAGCAACTCCACTCATTCAATAAACACATATATGAAAACATGGCACAAAATAAAATTAAAATACCCTAAATAATAGTTGTTTCTTTGTCTTATCAATTAAATGTCTGCTGGAGCCATCTGGATGGTCCAGATTTGCTAGTAATCTTGAGTTAGTTTATTTACACTCTGAGGGATAAGGCTATGTTCAGTCAGATGGTGTGAAATTTCTACAGCTGGTGCAACTTTCTATGCACAGTCATGCCTGTAAAGATGTTTCATCTGAGAACATCTCAGGCAATGGCTGTCAGCCACTGTGTAGATTCCCTACCCAAAAAACCCTGTGACTAGTACACAAGGAGATCCCTTACACTGCACTTTCAGCTGTGCCCAACAGATTCCATTCCTATTTTCTTCTATTTTCTCTCATGAGTAATCTCTATTAAATATTCTCCAAGGAAACTATTCTAAGCCAATTAAAGATGGTCAAAGAATTAAATTGCATATTCCTGGATATCATGAATAATCTTCTAAGATTTTTGATGCAACATTGTTATGGTCTCATGTGAAATTTATCAATAACTTAATCACAACAGTTGTCTGTAATAGCCCTAAGAATATTTGTGTCCAATAATCACAGTGCATAACAACCACTTGGCATAGTATTACATTCATGAAGTTGAATAAATGTCCTAAGAAAAATACAAATTGGGTTGAGGAAGCACTTATAAATAATATCCAGTTCATTTTTGTTTTGACCCATGATATAGTTTGGCTGTGCTCCCACCCAAATATCATCTTGAATTGTAGTTCCCATAATCCCCATGTATGGTGGGAGGGACAAAATAGGAGGTAATTCAGTCATGGGGGTGGTTTCCCCCATGCTATTCTTGTGATAGTGAGTAAGTACTCAGGAGATCTGATGGTTTTATAAGGGGCGTCCCCCTTCACTTGGCTCTCAATTCTCACCTTCCTGGCACAATGTGAAGAACATGTTCATCCCCAGGTCTGCCATGATTGTAAGTTTCCTAAGGCTTTCCCAGACATGCAGAACTGTAAGTCAATTAAACCTCTTTCCTTTATAAATTACCCAGCCTTGGGGATGTCTTTATTAGTAGTGTGAGAACAGACTAATACAATGCACATAAATCAATTGTTTTTTACTTCAGTGAGATTCATATTCAACATTTTCCAAAGAAAACAAAAAGGAATTTTCTCAAGGGCTTAGAAAATTTACTATTTTTAAATCACTGAAATATATCACACCTATCATCTACTTCTGTGTTTTCAAATATTTGACATATTTCAGAAAAAGAAAATGG
This sequence comes from Pongo pygmaeus, assembly GCF_028885625.2. Lineage (NCBI taxonomy): Eukaryota > Metazoa > Chordata > Mammalia > Primates > Hominidae > Pongo > Pongo pygmaeus. Next base: position 205,318,097 of record NC_085930.1, read on the forward strand.
TGGTAATAAAATTCTGGTGCTATAAGCAAAATTCAACAGTGGCAAGGAAATTAGTCTCTAAGAATAAATTCAGGACACCCTTTTTCATGGTGTCCTTTGACTCAAAGTCTGTACCCTTGTGGAAACCTGTTGTTTCATCTATTTCTGGGCTACATATCCCTCTTATAGATGATGTGCAGGAATATATAAGAGGTGTGGCACTGTTTTAAGGACCACCTGGAAACAGGGGTCAAGTCTTTACCAAAAACGTGGGATGTCAACGTCTTGGTTAAAAAAAATTTCTTCTATCCACAAACTGGGGAAAAAACTTGAAAAATGAAAACTATGAGACCTTGTCATTTGAGCATTTTTACTTCTATGCTAGACAATGATTTAGCTAAAGCAAAAGTGCATAAACATCTGAAATTTATTGTTTCATCTTACAGACAGAGCTTTGAATGTACTTAAAAGGAAACAGAATCACAGGGCAGTTTGTTTCTGAAGATGTGTCTAAATTGGTTTTAATTACAATATAAGAAAATAGCTAAAATTTATCAAATGCTCACTGTGGTGGTTAATACTGAGTGTCAACTTGATTAGATTGAGGGATACAAAGTATTAATCCTGGGTGTGGCTGTGTGGGTGTTGAGCAAAAGAGATTAACATTTGAGTCAGTGGCCTGGGGAAGGCAGATCCACCCTTAATCTGATGGGCACAATCTAATCAGCTTCCAGTGAATATAAAGCAATCAGAAAGACATGAAAAGATGAGATGGGTCTAGCCTCCCAGCCTACATCATCCTCCTGTGCTGGATGCTTCCTAATACTATGTGCCACGGATACTTCTCAACATTTATAAAGCAGGTTTAAGTGGTCATGTAATTGCCTGACTTTAGGTTTTCCTCTGCCTTCCTTTCTGAAATATTTACTTGATATATGGTATAATTTCCAAGACAATACTGCCACAGTTCTTAATTATATTAGGAGAAAGATATCCATAAAAATACCTAGATCTTAAGGCATATTCTAGTAAACATCTATTAAGCTATAGTAAATGTAAAGCAGAGAAGAAAAAAGTCCTGTCTAAATGCATTAAGGGAGCTACATACAGACACTTGTATCTGGGTCTGAAAAGCTGAATAGGATGTGGATTTAGACCCATGTGTACAAAATGTTTTTAGACAGAAAGATCTGATGTAAAACTGACAAGAGACAAGAAAATGCCATGCACATATAAGCAAAGGTGAATTTCCATGTGAGATATAATTGTGCACAAGGAAATCACTATGTGTTTCTGAGAAATATTGAGAGTTAAGGTGAGAAAAGTACTCTAGAGTCAGGGCTTGGTGGGCCTTAATGTCACAGTGTGCAAGTAGGACTTTAGGTTGTTTTATTTAGGGCTACTGGAGGTAACTGAGATGTTCTTAGGAAAGGTGAGTATAGCAGTGACATACCAAATGCACTGTGCTAAAGATTGTCTCATAATGGATTTTATTATACCACACATAGGACAAAAGCTACCTGGCTCTGGAAATGTTAAGAAAGGATCAAATGCTCTGTTAATTAGTGCTTACACATTTGTTAATTTTTTTAATATGCCTTGCATGATTAGGAATAAAATTATTACTTCTGTTCTAAAATCTAGATTCTCTTCACCATTTTTAAATAAATAAAACCAATAGTATAAAATCCCATATATACTTGGAAAATATATCATCTTAAATTCATTCTTCTCTTCCATCTCTATGCAATATACAGTTAGTATTTTCATCAAGCATGTATTTATATTCTCATAAACCAGAAAAGCTGTGTAGTACACTTGAATGTACTGAAATATTTTAAAGGTGACATATTTTAAGACATGTGAATAACTTTCTTGAACAATTTTAGTAACAATCTGTGTAGTTGTAGTATCCTATTAAATGACCAGTCTGTTAAAGTCTTTCTTTAAATGACACCTTGTATATGACATTTTTGTCCTATGATTTCTTAAAGATTATAGAATCTGAATGAATAATGAAAGACTATTTTTATAGATCTTTGAGAGTGAAAAACTATTTTTAAGTCTACTGACTTGCACATGTATAGGAGGCAAGAAAATATAGACAGGATTTCCCATTACCAAAGCATATAATGTGGGAAGATTTCCTATTTGTCAGATGTAAGATTCCTGTTGCTTCACTTATATCTAGAGTCCATCCAATAGCATTTACAAATGTTTAATAGCAGGAAGTACATAATTAAGGAGAATTGGCACAATGGAAATATAATTTTTTCTGGGAAGATAATATATCATGCTGAGTAAAAGTGAATGTTAATTTATCAATTAGATTGCAATCTGACAAACCAGTTGAGAGATGATTATTTGCTCTTAGGAGAAAGCCCAGAAGGTATTTGAACTTATCAGAAGGACCCAGAAGTAGGATGGATTCTTTGTGTAGGAAAACTGAAGATTGGAAAAAAAAAAAATCAGCTATCTCAACTTTTGACTGAAGTCATCTGTTAAAAAAAAAAAAAATGAACAAAAAAACAAAACAGTCTACAGCCTTGCCAAAGTAGCGAAACCCCATCTCTACTAAAAATACAAAAATTAGCCAGGCATGGTGGCGGGCACCTGTCATGCCAGCTACTTGGGAGGCTGAGGAAGGAGAATTGCTTGAACTTGGGGGGTGGAGGTTGCAGTAAGCCAAGACCACACTACTGCACTGTAGCCTGGGTGAGAAAAGTGAAACTCCATCTCAAAAACAAAACAAAACAAGTCTAAAATATCTAAAACCTTAAACCTTAAACAAAGATAAACTTTACAATGAACAATATGTTCCTTTTGAAAAAAAAATGCTGCTATGGGAGATACAATGTCACAAACACTATTATTTTTTCTATAAAATTGGATAGTTTTATAAATTATTAAAAATTCTTAATTTTATAAAAATATATCTACAAAAAATTAAAATTACAAGTATAAGGTTATTATACATTACCAAAGTGTAACTGAAGCTTCTCAAAGTTCCTGAAAGTAAGCTTGAACTTACCTTTTTTTCACTTTAAGTCTATTCTATACAAGTGTTAAGTATAATCATCTATTACATAATCATCTATTACAATAGTTAAATTAAATGTCAAATGCACTGATAACCAAACAGCTGAAAACTTTTCTAATGTTTTGAACGTCTATTGGCCTTGTACACAACTGCCTTTTGACAATTTTGGAGTTATCCACAGTGAAGGTTTAATAAAGAGTGTTGTGTACTATGAAAAAGTTGATTTTGTGCAGAAGAAGAAATATTCCCACATTATAGAATGCATTAGGTAGCCATGTAACCAAAAACCATCTATACCTCCCAAAATGATTGAAATTTTACAAAAAAGAATGCATCGGGGACAGAAGCATTTTGGTCTTGTCTAGTCATTTTTTATAGTTATTTCTCTTAATACTGTATCACGTTCAAACATTACTTCTTCAGAAGTTATAGTCATTGTAAGTTTTTACTATGGCTGTATCATGTATATATCCCCATCACACATATGTTTTCTGCTCTTCTAGGTAACTTTAATCCTTGTATAAACTTTGGGCATATAGAACATGTCTAATTGGGATTTTGGCTCCACAATTTCCTAGAATGGTTCCTCTATGGTTACTAAAATAAAGCTCCAGTGCTGACTTCCGTGAAGTCTTTCATATTAAAGTTGAAGCGATAATACAAAGTGGGGAGTAATATTGAATCTTTCATCTTCCTAGTAGATTAGATTGAAATTAGAATAGACATCCAAAAACATTGAATTTTTAGCTCTATAGATTTTGTTTTAACATAGTTTGCTCTGCGTAACATAAACCTTTTCTTGAATGCACGCTCACCTCTCTTGGATGGCTTTATTATGTTTTATCTTTCTTCCAGACTTTGTCAATATATTTAGTTTTTGACAAAGCAAAACATCTCAAAGAGGCCTTTGCTAAAATCTGGAAAGCTGCCAGAATATGTAAGGGATGAAGTAACAAAAAACTATATTATCATTCTCACAAAGTGGCTTTAAAAACACTAGTGTCATATATAAACTGACCTGGAATCCTAGTGTTCAAATATAACATATGTTTTCAGCTTTTGATATTAGGGTTGTGAACTTCATATTTGTTTTTCTCATAATGGTACTTATAAATTATGTTCATATGATATTGAAATGCTTATATTAAAAATAAATTATGCTCTATGGATTATTTTATTTTTAGGTTTCTTACCCCTTGAATAAAGTAATGTATGTTGAACTAGCAACCTTATAATTTAACTACACTGTAACTCAGTTAACTGCATGACCCCACCACCACAACCAAATTAAGATAAACTAAATTATACTGCTTTAGGCTTACATGATTTAGAAATCTGGGGCAACAGATGCTCTCGGGGTGTCTTTGCAAATGTCCATCCCGTTACTCTTCACTTGATTGCATATTATTAGGCCTCCACTAATGCCAATAAAGTTTTAGAAATTCTATTTATCCCCTTTATATTGTTTGGAGGCCAATGAAGATAGATTAGCTTAAAAATCACAAATTGAGCCATCTCTGAGACTTTCAGAACTAACATAGGCATGTGGCTTTCTCCATTCATCTAATTATGGGAGAGTGAACTCAAATAATCATTATATGCACTTATATGTGTTATATTTGAACCAGAATGAAATAACTTGAATAGATCCTTAACCTTTTACAATATATGTATTTAGCATGTACAAATGATTTTTTTAAATTAAAAGACTGTTTAAGTTCTTACTGTTAGAATCACCTGTGTTCTAATATATGAAAATTCATAATTTTAAGTTACTAAAAGTGTTCATGATTAGTAGTAATCCTATGCTGGAGCACAACTAGAGCATTTTACTGTTGTTGGTGGTGTTGATACTGCTTATAGCCCCAGATGTAATTTGCCTAGTTTAAAATTGTATATTTAACTGCCTTTCAAATGTATGCTATAATTAGTCTACTTCTATGCAAATAGGGTTTCCTCCTCTGTGGATCCCAAACAAGTTCCAGAAAGGAGTGTAGAGGAAATCTGGAGTTATACTCACCTATAAAAATGAACCCGTAAAATTACATGTCAGGGGCTAGGGAGTGGCACTTCATCAATGCCTTCAGCGCTTCCCAGGAGTTCTGAGTAATGACAAATGTGCTGCTTCGAGCGTCTGGGAGTGTGTGATCTGACTTCTTCAGTCATTGCTTGCAGACAAATCAATCTGCTAGTCGGATTCTTAATAGTTGAGTTTAACCGATTATATTTATTGTGAATTGCAAATACTTTTATAAACTGATTTTAGGTTTTCTTTTTACACTTTTCCTCCCCTTCTTTGTTTGTTCTCTCCTGTTTCTTGGTTCCTACATCACTCTGCAGTGTTTAGGCTCACCTCTTGACAAAGGCTTTGCAAAGTTTACCCTGCTACTAAATTGAAGACCCAGATTACAATTTTATCTTGAGTTTTAGATTCATCTTTTTATCACAAAAATTAGTTAATACTTTGTCAAAGTGTAATTATATTTACCAATACCTTTTTATTAATTATTATTATTATTTTTTTTTTTGAGATGGAGTCTCACTCTGTCACCCAGGCTGGAGTGCAGTGGTGAGATCTCAGCTCACCGCAACCTCCACCTCCCAGCTTCCAGCGATTCTCCTGCCTCTTCCTCCCAAGTAGCTGGGACTACAGGCGCCCGCCACCACACCCGGCTCATTTTTGTATTTTTAGTAGAGACGGGATTTCACTGTGTTGGCCAGGTTGGTCTCGATTTCCTGACCTCGTGATCCACCCGCCTCAGCCTCCCAAAGTGCTGGGATGACAGGTGTGAGCCGCCACCGTGCCCGACCTTTTTCCATCCATTTTTATAGATACCTCTGTTTCTTGGTTACCATGCCATTCATGGCTTCAATATCCTCTTCGTTAAGTCAAAATATTGAACAGGTCTTTCAGAAAAGGTCTTTATTGGTTTAGTCCCCTAAAGCTGCTCTGAAAATATCTTTATTTTTGGTATAATTCTGAAATATGTTAGTAGAGAACACATTTTATGTGAGTATTTTCCTTCCGTTCTATGTATATACTATATACTCTGAGATCATTTTACTGCTGAGAAATCCATTGCAATCTATTTTCATCTGTTTATGGGTAATCTTTGTTTCCTCAGAGCCTTGAAAAGCTCTTAATTTTTGATTATCTGCATTTCACACCACTGTGCCCAAGCGGACACTAAATTTCATTTAACATTCAATGTGAGGACTTAGTTATTTCCTCAAATGTTAGAAAACAAAACAAAACAAAACTCTCAGCTACTATTCCTTCAAATATTCTTTCTCTACTATTGGTTTTATTTTTGTATTCAGATAATTTTATTATTTTACTTACTATGGAATATTTCAATATATACTTTTTCTAATTGAATTTCTTCTATCTACCTATTCTTGTTTTCTGTCATTTGCTTATATTCTATAAATTCCTTTCATAAAAGATGTTTATTCTTCATTTATCACTTTGGGACTATAAACATTTTAAAATACTTTTCAGGTTGTTAAGATATTTTATTTAATTTTCTGATTATGGATGCATTTGGCTTTCATCATATTAGCTATCTTCTTGTTATGAAATGATACTTTACAGAAACATTTTAAATAATCCCCCCCTTTGTCACTCTTTTTCTAATTTATGACCACTTGTCTCCATGGTCCCTTAGTGTAGTAGTTACACAATGAATTCTTCCTAGCTACCCAAGTTCAGAATGCAAAACCAGGTCTCATATTAGCAGTTTGGTGTCCCTGCATTAGCTAACACTGGGAAATATTGGGTAATATTAGGGAAATATTGAAAAATCCAAATACCCATCCATTTACCATAGCACTTAACTACAAGCTTGGGCCAGTATTTTCCCATCTTCTATTAGCTGCATCCCCAATTAATAGCTTTCTTATTTATGTCTCCAGTCACATGTGAAAGATCGCTATACCAATCCCTCGGTTCAGATCATAAACCTTACTTCATTCCTCCAACTAACGAAGAACAATTTAGAAATTTATGTGAGCCAAATTCCCAGTCACATAATGTTGACTGCTTCAAAACCCCAGGACCCAGTAGGCCGAGGGCTTTGGCAAGGCTCATCTTACTTTTTCTGTTTGTCTTCTGTGACATATCTTGCTTATCACTTTTTATAACTTATCTATCCATGCCATGGTTTTGGAATTTGGATAGGGGAGGTTGCTCAAGGTATGACCAAAAGTAGTATGATCTTTAAAAACAGACCCAGAATTAACTCTTTTTCATATTTAAGAAATGTTGATTCATAAGGTATTCATATTTTTCCAATTTATATAACATTGTAAGCATCTAATAGCATATTTTAGTTTCTTATATGCTTCATTATGTTGCAATAGAACATAATCCTTGATTATGTTGTATGGAAATTTCAACTGATTACACTTCTTTGCAACCTTTTCAGTATAGGTCACACACATTTATTTTTGCAATTGCTAATTGCAAGGTCACTATCTGTGGTTCCCCAAAATCCCAGGAAATATCTTAGATTCTTTATTTACATATACAAACATACACATACATATGCAAACACCCTTTAGTGTTGACATCTTTTAAAATACATAATTTTCTCATCTGAAATGTTGTCATGCTTTTAACTTATTCAGATTATCTTATATTTATTTATTTTTTACATGGAGAACATCAAAATCACATAGATGGATGAATGGATGTATAGAGAAATTTGTTTCTTGAGTTACTTCAAAGTGATTAATGTAAATTATTTAGCTTTAAGCTTTTTAAATATTATGTCATTTAAGAAAAGAATGACATAATTAAATATTATGTCATTTAATAAAATATGTAATTTTATATATATTTTGTATCAGCACTAATAATATGTATTATTAACTTCCTTAATTTTTTGATTTTGAGTTTCTAAGTCACTAACGATATTAGCTGCCAAAATGATGATTTAATCTCCTTTCTAATTGCTTCAAATTTTAGTGCAGTTTTCTTGCTCTATTTTATTTGCTCCTTTCAGAAAGAAATACAATAAAAGTTGTGAGAGCAAAGGTTGTTTCTGTCAGGCCTCTGAGCCCAAGCGAAGCCATCGCATCCCCTGTGACGTGCACATATACGCCCAGATGGCCTGAGGTAACTGAAGAATCACAAAAGAAGTGAATATGCCCTGCCCCACTTTAACTGATGACATTCCACCACAAAAGAAGTGTAAATGGCCGGTCCTTGCCTTAAGTGATGACATTACCTTGTGAAAGTCCGTTTCCTGGCTCATCCTGGCTCAAAAAGCACCCCCACTGAGCACCTTGCGGCCCCCACTCCTGCCCGCCAGAGAACAAACCCCCTTTGAATGTTTTAAAAGCATTTTGGAAAGAGATCCCGTATAATGATAACTCTGCAATTGAAATACATCCTTCCATTAAAGTATTAATGTTTTACAAATTAAAAAAAAAAATTTAACCCAGGGCCTGTACAGGTCTTCTTGAATTTGTATCTACACTTTTTATGTTTTTAGCTGCAGTTTTTAATTATTAGATATCCTTATATTTTCAAAAATTTTGGCATCATAAATACTATCAATAATTTGTTTTGTAAACATCTAATGTGCTGAATGCTAATTGTTTCTGAACATATTTTGGTCACTTCAGGTTTTTAAAAATAAATAATAATATTGTATTCTTATTTCCAATTTTTATACCTCTGAATTCTTTTTATTTTCTAATTCGTTTGCCTAATAATTCAATAAAAATAAAGTTTTTATTAAAAATAGACATTAAAGTTAACTAAATGCCTTTTTTTTAAGATGGATTCTCACTCTGTTGCCAACCTAGAGTGCAGTGGCACGATCTCGGCTCACTACACTCTCCACCTCCCGGGTTCAAGTGATTCTCCTGCCTCAGCCTCCCAAGTAGCTAGGACTACGGGCACTTGCCACTACCCCCGGCTAATTTTTGTATTTTTAATAGAGATGGGGTGTCACTATGTTGACCAGGCTGGTCTTGAACTCCTGACCTCGTGAACCTCCCACGTGGGCCTCCCAAAGTGCTGGAATTACAGGCGTGAGTCACCATGCTGGCCACTGAACGCCTTTTTCAATAATCATATAGATTTTTCCAATTTTAGTGTCATTGATCATATTGACTTATAAAATTAATTAGGATAATTTTCTTCTCTTTTTCTAACCTCCAGCACTTAAAATGGCGTAGGCTTCTTGAGTATAGAAGAAATTCAAGAATAAAATTTTCTAGCCATAGTACTTTTTATTTTTAGGATAGCTCAAAAGCTATCTTCCTACTGGAAAACTTACAGATTTAACCACTTACTGAGACAATTCTTCTAATTTATAGCCCCCTGAAATATTATTAATTGGATGCATATTTTCTTGCTGTCCTTTCTATTTGTTTTCATAATTTTTGATCAAGCAAGCATTCTGTGTTTTATTTATTGACTTCAAGGAACAGGTTTCTGAATTTATTTTCAAATTCTGCTTTCCCTCCTAGTTCATTAATTTATGTTTTTATATGTACTAAATCATTCATTCTAATTGCATAAATTTTGTTGTGTTGATATTTTTCAGATGTTTAAGTAATTCATTTATTTTATTTTTATTTAGTTCCTTTATATTATGGTTTTGTATACAATCATAGATTCCATATGTAGCATATTTTTACTGCTATTTTCTAACTAATCTGGAATTATAGTTTTAGTTTCTTCTTTTTGCTTATGTTATTTCTCAATTTGTTACATTATTTTTATACCAGAGACTAGTCTATCATTAGAAATTTGTCATAATTTACTAAGTTTCTGTGTTGAGTGTGTGTTTCTGTGTTTCACTAAGCATATGATAACATAAACAGTATATATGATATATTGTCAAGTTTGCTTGTCAATACACTTTGCTTCTTTGCTTGTATAGTACAGAGCTTGCTCACCTCTTGAATGATATTTATTAGTTATATCAGTACAATCATTCTTGCCACAATTTAATTCTTGTGTATTCGTTTTTCATAAATTAAATAAATTAGCTAAACTCAACTATTCTTCGTGTTTCTCTCACTTTTTTGCTGTATATTTATCAATTTTGTTACATATTTTAATTGTATATAATAAATTAAGATGACATTAGATAGAGACTGATATTTTTTGTTGAGGTTTTATAGGGAGAATTTCAGAGTATCGTCAAAAACTCTTCTCCCCCATTTCCACTTACTTTCCAAGAAATATATAAAATTTTGTGTTTGCATCCAAATAAAATCTACACCTATGAAAATAGTTAAAATAAAGTCATTAAAAATTCAGCAAAAGAGCAACGAATATTTTAAACCATAAATCACATATCGGGAAGTGTGAGATGTGTCTTGAATTAATGTGCACTTTTTATCATAACGGTATCCTTGAAATCTGCATCATGGAGTGATAATCAAGTCAGAGTATATCAAATTGAGTTTCTCATACTTTAGTATTTAAACTGTAAAAATGGGAGTCTAAGAAATAATTTATATTCAATTTTCTTTTTTACAGTGCTATGATTTCAAAGTTTACATGACTAATGTTAGTTTCCAACATTGTTCTGCAAAGAATAAAAGCTTTGTGCTAACTAAAGAATATTTAAAATTCACTAAACTCAAGATATACATACCAGTTTCTGGTCCCCACCCACCCACCCAATTTAAATAACTGCATCTATTGAGAAAGAATGAGACAAGAATGAAAATAAAGAGAGCACCATTTTCATATGCCAGAAACTGTGCCAGAGTTGCCCTGTTCTATATAAGAGCCAATAAGAGGTTATTTAAATTTAAGTTAATTAAAATTAAATACATTCCAAGTGGAAACTATGTGGCTAGTGGCTACTCTTTTGAATAGCATAGGTGGAGGACAATCCCAGAATCACAGAAAGTTCTTTTGGACAGCACTGAGGGCAGTTATTTTTCTTCCCAAGAATAATGAAAAATAATTTCTTTTTATTCATCATTTCAGATGGGACAACTGAAGTTCAGAAGAAAAAATAAACAGCATATTCAAGTTTAGAATATTAGTAACTGGTGAACCAACGACTTTATGTCAGTTCAGTTTGGTTTCTGAGCCTCTGCTTTTTCCACTTAATATGTAGAACTGACTGACGGAAAGAAATCTTTAACATTAGGAATAGCTCATGGAAGGCCCCTCCCTGAGCTGAACACAGCCTCAAAAATCTCACCAGAGGTAGCACTGGCACAACTTGTCCCTGGAATATTTATCCTTGTCCTTTCTATATTCCTTGTCTTACACTAGATTCTCTGAATTGTGCTGAGTTCTTACTAGTGTGTACATTTTTGAATTAAATTAACATTGCAACTCAGGTTTCTCCATTACCTCTTACCTCTAGCAAAAATTTAGCAACTGTGCCAAATAGTATATTTATATTTTATACTACCTACTGAGACAACTTCTCCAGGTGACACAGTCTAAACATCATGTCCAAACTTAACCCTTTAAGTTCTACCAACATTGTCCTTTTCCACATTTGTGGACTGAATAACATCTCCCAAAAAGATATGCCTAAACCCTACCCTCCAGTACTTACGAATGTGAATTTATTGTTAAGAAATAATTTTTGCAGATAATTAAGGATTCTGGGATGAGATCATCTTGGATTGAAGGTGAGCAGTAAATCCAATGAGCTATGTCCTGACAAGTATAAGGAGAGGGAGGTTTGAAGCACACAGGCAACGATCAGAAAATACAGAAGTGAAGGTCAAATGGAGATGGAGGCAGAGGTTGGAGTGATGTGAGTACAGCCCAGGAACAGGAAGGATTCAGGACCACTACGAGAAGCTAGGAGGGAGGGACGGAACAGAATGTCTCTCAGAGCTTCCGGGAAGAACCAAACTGCCAGCACCTTGATTTTGGACTTCTGGCTTCCAGAACCGTGAGATGATACATTTCTGGTTTTGTAAGCCACCCAGTTAGTGTAATTTGTTTCGGCAGCTGGAGGGAACTCACAAAGCCACCATCCCTCTCAGTACAACTTCTTTTCAGTGCTTTGATCTCTTCAAAGCAGTTACTGTTTCTTCCACATCTCCCACAGATATTATCAAGAATTTCTTGTGATTAAATTCCCAATTAACACAAACAACTAAATGCAATCTGGGTGAACACCTGAAGAAAAATGTCAAAAATACGTAAATGTTAGGTTATGGGAAAATGATTTTGCCTGTTAAAACTCGGCTGATTGGCTGGGTCTAGACTCACACTACTTCCTTTTTTAAAGTTCTGAACAGGCGCTGAGGCACTAGAAGCCTAAGGAGACTGAATGACATAAGATGTATGAAAGTGTACTGTTGATCAATGCTACAGGAGGAAAATAGCTTCATCTAACTGACAAACAAAGGAGGGTTCCATTTAATGCGACATATAGGTAATGGTATGTGAATTAATTATTACCGTGCATGGTGATAAGAAAAAAAGAATATAAAAATTTACATTTAATTATTTTATATGGCCAAACCAAATTATTTTAGATGATCTTACCTTATATTTCTCTGGCATCTGCAAAACCAAAGTTTACCAATTTTCCATATCCTAAATCTTTTAATGGTTCTTGCATACAGAAACTATTTAGAAAGACTCTCACAAAGTCAAACATTGTGTTTTAAATTGCCCCAAATTCCCTAATTCTATAAAAGGTAGCTGTTTTCCTCCTAAGGTCTAGTGCTGGTAAATAGAGTTATTTACACAGGTCATATTCACCTAGGTGCTCACTAAAAATAAAAATGTGGATTGATCACCTTAAGGTCAGAATGCTGTAGGTGCAAGGCCAGGATGGAAGTGAAATCTCGACCAGGGGAAGTAAGAGGAGCAACCTCAGTAATTAATGGTAAGGGTGATCAAAGGAAGAGAAAGGGAGGACTTGACCTTTCTTCTGGTAGAGTACAGACGGTATGGGCCAGCCAGGTGTTGGCTTCAGAGCCAAGGGAGCTCCTGACCCAGACACAAGACATCTCCCTAGTAAAAGACTTTAAGACTTAAATAAAGAAAAGAACATATTGCCCAAAACTCATCTGCAAATAATTGTAATAAATAGTAGCACATCATTTCCTCGTGGGGATTGGGATAAGGGATCAAAACATATTCAGTCCCAGAAAATGAAGCAGGGGGTTTAAAAAACATAATTGTAATTTGAAAGAGCAAGCTTCTTCAGGTTTGCTAGGAAGAAAACAGTATCTTCACCCATAGAGAGGAAAATGATCAGAAGGCCTGACAGGCCTTGACCATTTAATTTACAAACTAACCTGTTATCATTTTTTTGTTTATTTTTCTTGAGATGTGGTCATCAATAACAGGTAGTAGATGCAAAGGGAACCACTTAAAATCACTTTAGCCTAATTAAAATTTATGCTAGCCCCCAGTCTCTAGGTTTCTCCAGTTAAGAAAGGTCATGTTTTCAGGGGGAAAAAAAAAATACTGGAAAAAAAGAAAAAGAGAGAAAGAACAGAAAAAAGGACTAAAGTTTAACATCAAATGACATATGTGCCTAAGACTCTCCATAGTATACCGATCCATTCTTACTGAGACTTCTATTATATACATTAGAGACTTTTCACTGTTTGCTGACAAGAGAATACAGACGATCAGAATTATCACACCTTGACTGATAGGAAATTTGCTGCCGAAGGTTTGCAGCTAATTTTCTAGTCTACATTGAAAGTTTTTATTCTACCAATTTAAGCCCACAATTAAAAAACATTATTTTAAAAGCAAAAACTTCTAGAAAGAGCATTTTTTAAAGACCTGGAGAGAGTGTGGCACTGAAAGAGGAACGGTTATCTTTGATAATCTAGCCCGGGATAACCAGATTCAGGTAGGGGCCAAAATAACTGGATTTAAAACAACAAACAAGGAAAAATCTAATTCATAAGGTAATTCAATAGGGATGTGTTAAGTACCTGTAAACTTTATTTAGAGAAACAACCAAACTGGCCAGGAATGGTGGTTCACGCCTGGTAATCCCAGCACTTTGGGAGGCCGAGGCGGGTGGATCACCTGAGGTCAGGAGTTTGAGACCAGCCTGGCCAACATGGTGAAACCCCGTCTCTACTAAAATTACAAAAATTAGCTGGGTATGGTGGCAAACACCTGTAATCCCAGCTACTCGGGAGGCTGAGGCAGAAGAATAGCTTGAACCCAGGAGGCGGAGGTTGCGGTGAGCTGAAACTGCACCACTGCACTCCAGCCTGGGTGACAGAGTGAGACTTGTCTCAAAAACAAAACAAAACAAAAAAAAGCAACCAAACAAAAAGAAAATTTTCTTTTGTTTGTTTGTTTCCTGGAAACTAAAGTGATTGGAAAGAAATATTTTTAAAACTAAGTGAGAAAACAGTGACACACATTTGAATATATTTAAACATACCTAAGATATGTATTGAAGTATTGGCCTATAGTATACATTAATAAAATTTGTGTAAGTTTGTGCAAGAATTAATATACATGAATGTACATACACATGCATGTATCTATTATTTCTGCAGTGGAAATAATAGAGAAATAACTGCAGATATGTGTGACACTATCTATTTGCCTATATTTTAAAATATTATGCAGAGAGCAATGAAGTTCTTTAACTGAAGAAAGCTAAAACTTGGTTAGAATTTGAACATCAGTCCAAATAACTGGTGTTTTATTACGTCTATCTGCAAGAAAATTGATCTAAGAAAATCTTGCAACTTTACAATTAATTGGCAGCAAGTGAGTTAATGCTGATAAATCACGAAAATCTACAAACATGTTTTTATTCCTATACACTACTTTATTTTCTTCTAAAATCAGAAGTAGAGTTATAATGATAAAACATCAGCGTTGGTAATATTCTCTAAGTATTATTACAAATTCGTTGGTTTGTAAGTGAGGAAATTGGAGCTAAGAGATATGCAATAACCCACCCAAGATCACACAGCTTTTAATGAAAGCCAAATCTCAGATTAGGCAGCATTCAGTGTTATATCTATAATACTAGAATATCAGAAATAATTTTTTCAAGCAATGATTCCCCAAGAGTGAACCACAACAGTATGGAGGGTCCAATTATTCAAGAAAATGCTTACGAAAGCTGTTATCTCAATCATATTAAAAATAAAAAATATCCAAGCATACACTAATGTAATTTAACTTTTTAAAATTTTTCCTAAATAAATATTTTGGGATGTCAACAAAGATACAAACAGTAGTAAAATTGTTCATTTAGCTTTCTTTCTAATGTGCACAATTTAAACAACTGAAATATCCAACCATAACAAATTGTTAAATTTAACTTTTGCTAGATCCATAGAATGAAATAACATGTGACTATGAAAATGATGTTGTAGTGAAAGGTTTAATGGCTTCAGAATTTTAATTTTAAAAAATGTTATGCAAAATGTTATGATAAATATAGCATAATCGACATACATAAAAAATATATATAATATACCACAATATCACTCACATTTATCTTATAGAATTGTTTTGTATTGTATTTTGCATTTGTAGTTTGTATTTTAATGCATTAT
Source organism: Pongo pygmaeus (assembly GCF_028885625.2). NCBI lineage: Eukaryota > Metazoa > Chordata > Mammalia > Primates > Hominidae > Pongo > Pongo pygmaeus. Next base: position 205,333,626 of record NC_085930.1, read on the forward strand.
TACACTTAAGAACTATTTCAGAAGTCAGAAAAGAAATGCTGAAATTGTGATTTCATCATAATCATATAATGGAATACTGAACAATGGTTATAATGAATGAACTAGTTCTAAATGTATGAACAAAGAAAAAATTTTAAAATCATGAAGAGCAGAAAAGCAAACTGTAAAACGATACACAGAGTGAATGTATAATGAATGGTAAAATGTGACTTCTCTTCTAAATTGATCTTTAAAATTTCATTTAATAAATATTGTAAAGACTATAGTTTTAATATTGAATATTGGTTCTGTGGGGGCAAATAATTAAAAGCCCTAATAAATACTACAATACAAATATTTTTGAGCATCTTTCTTCTGACCATGTTACTTATCCCAAATTTTTATTCCTTTTTTGTTCCCTCAACTAATTTTCTTTTTAATTTTCATGTTATTTTAATAAAAAGTATTAAACCAAAAGAGTAAGTATTCCTGTACTCCATGTTTTGTCTTTGTAGTCTTCAAAATAAACGTTCTCAGTAGTGACATGAAGGATTCTCTCAGAGGTCGCTGATGAACAGGTTTCAGGTTTGGCACTATTTTGGTGACCTTGGTCTTACAGGTTTGGTTTACAGTATGTGTCAGTGTTGCAGATCTAATTAAATTTGAGGATGATGACTCGCACTAACATTCACAAGGAAATGAAATGTATAACCTATTATGCCGATTTACTAATTTGTAATCAAAATCAAATAGGAGCCTGGAGCTCTTGCCTGCTGCCTGCAGAAGCACCCTGAACACCTTACTTCACTAAAGAAAATGGGCAAGAGTAAACAGATTACCTGAAGGTGGCTTGGTGGCATGAATTAGAATACATTATTCTATTTATATGATGTACTCCTAATGCCATCAGACCACGCAGGTCTGCAGCATCAAGTATTCAGAAAGCTAGCAACTACTTTCTTTCCCGGCGGGCACCCATGTGAGTATTACCAAACATTGCCCTTCAGATTCTGGTTCCGTTTGCATGTTTTCCATACACAATTAGAAACATTTATCTCATAGACATTGTTAAGACTGTCAGTATGATTGGAGCTGCTGCCTTGGGAATATATTCTATCCTTTTTGATAGAGATTCTTTTTCTCACAGATCTATAGATTTGGTCTCATAGTACGCATGGGGGTCTTCTTATCCATTATTTCTTGACCAGTTTTTGAAATTTGAAGAGATTTCTGAGGTGACTTGCTTATTCTTTTGCCTAGAGGCGTATGTTTTTCTTAATTGTATATAAAAACATTATTTACTAAAATGTTTTGCATATTATTCACATTTTAAACTCTTCTGCATTACAAAATGGAAAACATTTTACAAAAAAAATCTGTCAATATATACTTATTTAGAACATCAGAAATAATTTTTGAATTGATATGTCAGTTGTAATTTTATAAATGATATTACATAATGAGCGAAACCACTGTCCCTTATTGTTATGGTTGTTGGTCTTCTCAAACAATTTAAAAATTAATTTTCTATAATTTCTTTGGGGTTATGAAAAGCTGATCCACACAAATAGGAACTGTTGCAAATCCTTTTCAATTTAATTCTAATCACACACTGATTCGAAATAGTAACTCACTAAAATAAAATGACCAAGCTCCAGAAACAGGAAAATGCAAAGAATCTTACCATACAATAATATTTTTAATCGAGATTTTTCCCAAATCACATTATCTGATATTTAAAAATTAAAGAGAACATTAAGCAGATAATTTTATTCATGTGCAATTCATGCTAAAGCAGATTCAAGTGTGAATTCTGTTTCAAAGGTACTTGTAACTTCAAATTTCTCTCTGTTTTTGTTATCTCAAAAGCAGCATCATTATGATAATTGTTTCATTTGTACTGTTGGTACGTGCACTCTTTTATTTAAATATATCAACAACAAAATTTTTAAGTGCTATAAGGTTTACATTTTAAAATAGACTAAACTGGAACTACCAATATTGTATAAAACAATAGTGGCTGAAATAAGACTTTCTTAAAAAATAAATTTATAAATCATTCTATGTAAATATTACTAGCATAACAATTTGGACATAAACTTTCCCAAACTCCGTAATAAGGACCTGAACACTTAAGACGACTGTTAACATTTCTTATACTTTACTATTTTGAGGTTAGTTTTCCCTCAAAATCTCTGAAAACAAATACTGAGATTTCTATGTTTTATAATTTGTTATTATCACAAAGTTTTCATTTCTTGAAATTTAATTTAATATATGTATGATAACCATTAAATTTTTGCTTTCTTTGTTCAAATTCCTCACTGTGAATGTTTCAAAAGCAAAATTTTAGAAAGCATAAGGTTCACAAGTAATAAACACCATTTTGTTGAAAATGTTATTAGATTTCTTGAAGTAAACAAATTGTAAGCATTAAAAAAATCACTGACCTTTAATTATATGAAAATTAACCTTTTTTATTTTGATCCCGCAGTTACAAGTAAAATTTTGAAGAAATCACTAACAAATTTGACTCACACAAATAATTTTAGAAAAATATTTATTATGAGTGTTAATACTTTATGTGAGTTTAACACATTTTAAGTCAAAATAAAATAAAGTTGGCAATAACTGCAATATTGTCAACTCTGCTCTGAATATAAAAAGCAAAATAATTAAGTTGTATGGAAAAGTATTAATGTGAAAAGTAGGAATAAAAAACTTCACAATGATAACACAAGAGGACCTGTATTTGGGAAAAAACCTACAATAAAAATAATGACACATGCAAAATATAAATTTAATACTTTTGAAATTCAAATCTATAGGCAACACACTTAAGAACTGAAGACACTTTAGTGTATTTAATTTTATCAAAAAAACATTTATTTTGCATAAGGAATTGTTATATGCTATATGAAATTAAAATAAATCTGTAAGAAAATGAGAAAAAGAAATTATGAACATCCCATCACAAAACAAATATTTTCTGGTTGTTAACCTCTTAGACTATCTTGCACCTATTTGTTATTAAAAGAAAGATATCAGTGTACTGATTTTTATTTGATAATAAGAAGAGATCAAAGATAGATGGATCCTAATATTTATTGAGCACTTAATTTGACATTTATGTTTTAAAAATTTTTATCAATATTATAGATGCTGTTTAAATTTAGGTAAATATACTTTAAGAAAAAGGCTTAGAGATGGAAAGTAAATTGGCATGCTTATTTTTCAATAATAACTGCTTCACCTTTAAATCTATGTTCAACAAGATACTATTATCTTCTCAGAATATTATATTCTACTGATAGTACATACTAATTGATACAGAAAATTAAAACACACACACACACATATACACAAGAAAGCCAATTTATCATTTCTAGTTGACATTTTGGCTGAAATATGGGATTATTTATTCTTGCTGCTGTTAATTTTATATACAATCAAAACTTAAACCTATAAATATTTATCTTCTAAATAACAAAATTAAATCCTAAAAAGTGCATCAGCAACTTATTCTTACTTTTTATTTTATTATTTTTATATTATTTTTATTTTATTTTTATTATTTTTATTTTATTTTTAATAGACAACTATTAAAAATCAGTCTATGTAACTGCTGAAGTATTTTTAAAAAGGTAATGTGAATAAATCTTTCTGCTTAATGAATGATAGATTGAGCTATAAGATGAAAAAATATAAAGTACTGATGCAGTCCATTAATACACTGATATTTGTGACTGTGATTGGTTCTCATTGAAAGTGTCCGGGTTTAAAAAATGTTAAAATAAAGTTTATTTAGAAAACTGGTGGTATAAACTGGAGGGAAGACATTCATGGAAAGGTGTCTCCTCACTTTTCTCCCTCTGTCATATAGTTGAAGCTGACATATGGACACTTTTTGTTCTCACATGCCCATGGGCACTAATTTAGTAAATTCTATAGACCCAGAGTAGAGATTGTTTTATTGTCTGTTTTGCATAATAACGTCCTAAATCTAATGTTACCAGTAAAGTTCTCTGTCACACAATAATTATCAATATTTATTACTAAAGCAAGTTCTTGAACATACTGTAATTTAAGCATGGAAAGTTGAATAAGAATCTAATATAATTTATATTCATAATAAAAGTACTAGCAAAGTGGTAATAATACTGATTTGGGGGTATATAGGAAGTAACATCAATTTAAACTTTTTGCAACACCAGTATTCAGCCTCTCAGTTTGCCAACAGTATTCTATCTGCTAGCTGCCTTTAGTTTAGGCACAAAGTTCTGATAATCATAATCAATCATATATTTCAAAACCTTTAAGATATTCATATTGGAAAACACAGTATAATTCTATTTGTTAAGGGTGCTGTGAAATAATCAAAATCATGAAACATATTCCTATCAGAATGAAAATGCTAGTTAGACAACTGTTTTATTCTAATAATATCAGGTACGTTTAGTTATGCCTCTCCAATCTCCTACCTTTGGAAAATAATAATTAGAAAGGTATGCTTATTATAATACTTAGTAAGTGTGATTCTGGTAAATAATTTTTCACACACTTGATATCCACTTTTGATCCATCCACCTTTTTCCATAATAAGTTCTAAATATAAGTCCTTTAAAGCATGAAAGATAGTTTTTGACCACTATAAAGAATGACTATGTTTGTCTTGTCCCATGGTTTTAATCCCTTGGTAACAATATAAACAGTTTATATAACATATTGTATTTAGAGGTTATCACAAGTTTCATGGTAATTACGTGAATAGTAGGGCGGCTTACCCAATTATATTTCTATGACTAAATATCTCTAAAGCTATATGGCAGAACTGTCCTATACAGTAACATATAGAAAATTATCTGAGGACTCTGGGGCTTCAAAAAAAATTTGGGATAATCAGTGATAAAATCTATCCCTGAATATTGTATGAGCAAAACTGTACTCATGTTAAAAATATGTTTTATGAGATATATATCATATAACATATGCCAGAAAACAATCATATTATACATATATAATTAAGCTATATTCTTGGTAGACTTTTATACAAAGAAGTGGTAATTAAAGAGAGTTAAAGGTAAAGGTGTTTGTACCCAATACAGCATTAATATATAAAAATTAAATTACAGTAATACTCAAAGTTGGAAATATGATTTGGGATAAATCTTGCATCCTCATCATTTCTGCTAAAATTTATATCCCAAGATACATTTTTCACTGCTGTACTCATCTAGAATAATTTTTTTATATTATGATTTTTTCCTTATATATAGTGCTAAAAACTTTTTCTTCTTATTAAAAACTAATGGTGCCTCCCAATAAAACACCCAAGTTTCAAACATATATGCCTCTTCTATAAATTATAAGTGAAAGTCATGCTCAGTCATACTTGACACTAAGAGAAACCAAACAGGCAGGTGACAAGACAGAAACTAAAGAATAAAAGGTTTCATCTTTTGCTTGATCGTCACTGACTGATAAACCCATGTTAACTCCCAGAAGATAACTTAATGGAGAAAAAACCGAAATCTCTGTTTCTTCATAATCTCTCAATCCCTCTATATGAGTTTCAAAAACTTAATTCAGTTGAAATATTAGGTTGGTGCAAATGTAATTGCGGTTTTATATTTAAGTCTAAACTCAGTGGCTACATTTTATGGTGCTGGAAGAAAACTACCTAATAGAGCTATATTATAGCTCTATTAGAACAATGTCCTAAGGAGATGGAATGAAAATACAAATAATGCAGAAAGTGCATTAAAATTACTGTAATAACAAGTGCAAACACTTGGTGAATGCCAAGCTTCAACTATTACCATGAGGCTTAGGTTAAATACAGATCCTCTACTTAACAGATATCTATTTTTGATCACGTTTTTAAAATGAGAATTTAAAGTTGATGATTAGACTATTTTCCAAAATTCTTCAATAGGCACATTGCCACTCCCATTACCAAGATTCCCAGTGAAAACTGATGACCCATGTGTGTATGTATATATGTATGTATGTATGTATGTATGTATGTATCCAATATTTCCCTCCACAAACTTGAACTCAACTTCAGTAGCATATTACAGGATTGTATCAGTCCAATAAACTTAACTGAAAACGCTCAGTACTGTACAAAGAGTATTTAGTGATTATATTTTTAAAGTCTCAAAATATGTAGAAATATATATGTCAAAGTTATATCAAAATTATGTCAATCTTATCAGCATTTCATTTATATTGAGTTTACAGAAAAACTTACAAGGCACCCGGTTTTCTCTGAAGATATATATCACATGAGCAATGACCATAATATACTTACGTTTAACCTATTTTACTACATTAACATTGCTTTGACCAGCTGATTTGTAAACTATCAATAAGAGTTGTATTGGAGGAATTTAACACATTTAATAGAGATGATACATTAGTAAATGTCTGGTACTCATATTTTTAAACATTTAAATATGGCATAAAACTTTCAGCATCTTACACTGAAACCCGTTTGTTCTTGCCTGTGTAAAGGGGCATAAATTTAGGATGGAATAAATTTAGAAAAATCTATAATCATTTAATCTGTGTGGCAACAGGCGGGATAAAAGTGGTTCTTTCAGAAAGGTAGTTATACTATTTTATAACACTGGGAGTTCCAAGCCTTCTTGGATATTATGCGAATGTGAAAGAAATATACTTTCAGAATGCATAAGTAAATACTTTGCTACAGACGTTATCTGAAGATTTAGAAAACAGTCACATATATTTTATAAACATGTGCCCTCAGTGTAAAGCATGTTTAATTCAAATGATTGCCAGTGCTACATTTTTCAATGGCATCGTGTCTGTCTCTAAATTCATTAAAATGTTTGCTGTATGGCTGTAACTTTTAAATTGCTAAATAATGACATTAAAGTAAGACCTAATAGGATTTTTTTCAGAGTAGTTAAGCTCAGTTCTCTGCCACGGTAAAATCTATGACAAAACACAATGAAAGGAGCAAGAGATGGGAGATGAGCAGATTAGAGTGAACAACCAGTTCTTTCCTGAAACGGTGCAACAAAGCAGGTGCCTAAGTCTTTGCCGTTCTGCCTGTGAAATGGGCAGCCCATTTGTCTCTGTTCACTTTAAAGCGATTTTTTCAGATGCATGACTGATTGCAAAGTTTTAAAATTTTTGTAGGAAGGCAGATTCTCTCCTGATGTTATTGTTAGCATAATATATCAATGTAAGGATTTTTTTAAGTGGCTTTTGAAGAATTTCATCTTTGTCTCTGAAGGTAAAATGAATGTGACCAGATCACACCAGATCTAAATTTCATGAAATTTTGGGGAAGAAGGAACATCAATTCACAAGAATGACTAAAATGTTTTATTAACTTTTTCCTTCAATTTAAGCTGCAGTAAATTATTTGAAGAAATAAGTGTATTTAGCTATCTTAACTTTGCAAAACACAAATTCAGTTGCATTTAGAATGCTAAAAAGTATTCAAAATGATGTTTGCTTACTTTCAAATGCAAGTTTTTATACTTTTAAGCTATAACGCAATAATTAGACTTTTATTATGGCAGAAGGCATTGTTTTTCACGGTGTTGTGAGTCACCACAATATATAACCAAAGGACCAGTTGACATTTCTGACATGAATGAATCATCCTATACTCTAATATGCACAAAAACTATTTTCAAATGCTTTATGAATGAAAAAGAAGCCTAAAGAATTGAAGTTTCTACAGATATATTCCAATCATATTTCAGTAGACACAAAATTTTTTCCAAATATGACAGTAAAACCAGTGTCTCCCCTAAAGTGAGCTCCATACACATTTATTTGGCCTCTTTGTGATTACATTGGGATAAATGAGTGTTATGCAGGTTCCACTGCTGGATATGTCTACATCTCCTGCACCAAAGTGGTAACCTCTGAAAAGTAACATGAACTAATTCAGCAGGTGGCTTCAAAAGGCTCAAGCACGTTGCTTGGAAACTTACTATGACTTCTAAATTTTCGTTTCACTAAAAACTTCCTACTTCACCGTAAGACAAAAAAAAAAATTATGAACCTATAACTATTACTAAAATAGTATGGCACGGAAGATACGTTTCCCAGTAGGTGATACGTTACAAACAAGAAGGCACTGGGCAATTCATTGCAGGTTTGCACACCGCTCAGATCTTACTGATTTTGGCATTTATCTAAGAGGTTTCAGAGTCGTTCACCTAATCTAGAAATGGACATCGTATGCATAAAAGTTTTAAAGAGATTTTTAAGCGTGTCTGTTATTAAGCACATAAATATCACAAAAGGAAATCATGCCTCTCCAAACACGATTTACCAAGGATCTGGGAGCCCTTAGCATTTTCCCCCACAGCGTCTTTGCAGGCAGCTCCCGAGTTGCGCTCTCCGACGAGGCAGCCCCACTTTTTCTCCTTCTCCCAGACACAGAGGGGACAACGTGCAGCTGCCGCCACCGGCCAGGCCGCTGTCACCGCTGCCGTCACCGCCGCTGCTTCAAAACCATAGCTACTACTGCAAAGAAAGGGTTACTCCTCTCTTGGAGTCAAGTGGCTGCAAACTTCACCTGCTTTTCATGTACCTTCTCCTGCAAACTTGTACGTCCTTCCGTGCAGAAGGAGCAAGGAAAACCATTACCAGCATCACAGGGAACATCATAATGAAGGACACCCCCGGAAGGTAAGACCTGCGAGTTATTCCGAAATACGATCTTAATCCAGATGGGAACCACCGCTGCCAGCAGATCCTCCCCCCCACCCTCCTCTCGGTTCCCATCAGCGAGCGGAGCCCACGCTGCCAGGGAGGGCGGCTGCAGCAGCCGCTGGCATGTGCGAGGTGGAGGTAAAGTTTGACAAATGATGACCACTCTGGGAAGGGGAAGAATCTAGGCAGCCAAAAATCCGCGCGGGGTGTGCTAGGGAAGAAGGCGCGCCGGAAAGCGCCACGTACCTTGCTGGGGTGCCAGGCGTGGAGGCTGAGGAGAGAGTCGGTGGAGGTGGCGGGGCGAGAGTCCAGCCCTGGCCGCGGGCTCCCTCCCGGGGCGAGCGGAGCCGCCGCCGCAGTGCCCGGGCGCAGGGCCGAGCGGCCGCCGCCTCGCCAAAGGCGCTGGCAACGCCACTCACTTGGCCGGGGGAAGTTGGGCAGCCTCCGCCGCGGCCTCGGCACCCGGCGAGAGCAACACGTTTAGTTTGGACTTTCCAGCTCCCGTCCAGGCAAATCCACACTCACGCACACGCGCGCGCGCGGACAGCCTCTCAGAGGCGCGCGAGCCGGCCCCGGTGGCTCTCTGGTCGCGTCTTGCTCTCTCCCTCGCTCTTATTGGCGCGGAGGTTATTGTTTTATTTATTTATTTCCTCCTCCCGGCTCCATCCCCCCTCCCCGCGCCTCCTTCTCCGGCTTCCCCTCCTCCTCCTCCCCCCCCCCCCCCCCCGTCTGCGGGACCGGCCGCGGCGGTAGCTCCAGCTGCAGCGTGGCGGAGCTGAGCGGCGGGACCCGGCGGGGGCGCACCGGGTGGGGGCGCGGGGCCGGGCGGGCGGGGGCGGGGTCGCGGGCGCGGGGCCGGGCGGGCGGGGGCGGGGGCGGGGCGGGGTCGCGGGGCCGGGCGGACGGGGACGGGGGCGGGGTCGCGGGGCCGGGCGGGCGGGGACGGGGGCGGGGCCGGGCGGGCGGGGGCGGGGGCGGGCGGGGACGGGGTCGCGGGGCCGGGCGGGGGCGGGCGGGGGCGGGGCGGGGTCGCGGGGCCGGGCGGGCGGGGACGGGGGCGGGGCCGGGCGGGCGGGGGCGGGGGCGGGCGGGGACGGGGTCGCGGGGCCGGGCGGGGGCGGGCGGGGGCGGGGCGGGGTCGCGGGGCCGGGCGGGCGGGGGCGGGGTCGGGGCGGGGGCGCGGGGCCGGGCGGGCGGGGGCGGGGGCGGGGGCGGGGGCGCGGGGCCGGGCGGGGGCGGGGGCGGGAGCGGGGTCGCGGGGCCGGGGGGGGCGGGGGCGGGGTCGCGGGGCCGGGCGGGCGGGGCTGGGGCGGGGCGGGGGTGGGGCGGGGTCGCGGGGCCGGGCGGGCGGGGACGGGGGCGCGGGGCCGGGCGGGCGGGGGCGCCGGGGCTGCCTCCTTGGCTGAGGTGAGGGAATGTGGGGGAGGCGAGGGGAGGACGCTGCCGCCTGCCGCACTGTGCTGTGCCGGGGGCACCCAGCCGGGTGCTGCCGGGGAGAAGCGGGGCGAACCCCGCGCCGCAGCCGAGGAACTGCGCGAGGGGCGGCTGGCTCGGCGCGCCCGGACCCGGCTCCCTCTTCCGCCGGCCAGGCGAGAAGGCTCAGTCGCCTCCTAGCCACCGCCACCCCGCTTCCTTTCCCGCTGTCCCCGGGGCTCCCCACAGCCCCTCGGGGACGCTCGGACGCGCGCCGCCACCGTTTATCCACGGAAGACAGGGGTTTGCATTTGTGAATGGTGGTTTCAGCGCTACGCGGTTAGGCTGCCTCCACTTTCCAGCCGCCGCTGCCCCGACTCTGGGGAAAGGCGCAGCCACCGCCGGGTGGGGCGGGCTCAGGCCTCCGGGGCAATGAAGTGGGAGTCTGCGGACCACGGCCCCCGGCGCGAGTTGGGGTGCCTACGTGACCCTCCAGACCCACCTACAAGAGCCAGGGCGGCAGTGGCTCTGCTGCTACCATTCGCCCCCAAAATGAGCTCTAAAAGGGCAATTGACCGCTGTTGCCACGGTCTTTCAGTCACGGCCTACCGGGCTCCCAAACCTGCGGGAGACGCGACCTGAAAGCCGGCCGCCGTCCCCCACCCCAGTTACCCAAAGGCCGGGCTGGGAAGAGCCCGGGGCAGAGACCCGGAGACCGGTGGGCGGCTCTCTGCTGCCTGCCCCGCTTCCCAGCGGCTTCTCCAACGCCAGCCCTTCCAGGCTTCCCGTTAGGTAAACCTGTTTTGGCTTTTTTTTTTTTTTTTTTTTGTCCTTTGGTTTGCTATTTATTTATTTTTAGGAATTCATGATTTCAGTCACGAAAAGGGGAAAACTTAAAAGGAAGTAAGTCTACAATATCTGCATAAATACAGCCGGTTAACTAAGCAGCATCACAAAGGCTGCAATGTAAATCTCATGCCTTGGATTTGGAGGCAGGTTGGTTTCCTCAGCGTTTTGCCCGCCGAAGTCCTCACAGCCTTGGACTGCATTGTACAAGGTGTATAGATACAGGAGGATGGTGACACTGGAGTGCTTGCCCTGATCCGTCACAGTATGCTTATGTATGTAAACGGTGCTTTCCTTTCTATCCAAACCTTCCAATTTCCCTGAAATTTATTCATTAGATATGCATTTCTTAGTCTTCTGGATCTTTTCTCAGAAATCCACCGTTAGGGGTACAAATCCTACTTAAGGAGCCGGTTTTACATACTTGACATTTT